>NC_056526.1:173170905-173234636 GCF_019175285.1 Sceloporus undulatus | reverse complement strand
CATTTATATGCTTCCTCTCCCGTGAGATCTAGGCAGCTTACAATAACAAATAAAGTACAATATAAAATACAGCATATATTAGAACACATTATATCACTCCCCCCAACTATACCATAATAAAATATCATAAACTATTAAAACAGTTAAAACAATTTAAATAATCAATGAGCCAGTTCATATGCAAGCTACTTAAAACAAGATGCCAAACACACAGAATTTTACATTGGCACTTTCTCCCCTTTTGCCCCACATGCCTACCCCATTTAGTTTGTCCTTTCTCTTTCAAGAACCTGTATGCAAGACCAGGAAATGGCATTACAGTTTTGCATCTGTCAACTAAACTATTTGACAGGCCAGCAAAATAAAATATATACATTTACATTTTATTCAATCCGTTTAGTTTTTTTAATGTAGTAATTAAAGTATCCGTGCATGTGTTGTGATATCATTGAAATATCATAGTGGGACTGAGCACCTATAAATTCTGCCACAGAGAGAGAACAGTATATTTCCAAATATGTCTACAGATATTTCTTAGCAGCTCATTTCCCAGCAAATTAATTTCTCTTTGAAATGCACAGAACTCATACATTCATCTCTCTCTCTCTCTCTTTCTCAAACATTATATAAAAGGAACTTGTTTTGTTTAAATGAGAATTATGTCTGTCAGTGTACTCAGAATTTATTATCATGCAGTTGCTTTTAATCGGAAATAAAAAGCAAGGCAGATTTTCTTGTAATAGTTATTTTATCCTTTGTGCAGTTCTGTTGATTTTTGACTTTACCTAATGGGTTCAGTGACTTTCTGATACAAGAAAGTGCATAATAGAATGAGTAACATTTTATCTGAAAAACAAAACAAAAGCTAGAGTTACAGCATGGATAAGATTAACAAGCATGGAAGAAATGATGTCATTTCCCAAACTGTGAAAATAACTGAGATTCTTCCCCTTTCATATTTTTTTATTAACTTGAAGCTTTTTTATTAAAATGCCCTCTTTCTCTTTTCAGGATTTAATAATGTTTACGTTAGCTTTATGCAGTGAGAAAATGCACTATAGGCTAAATTATTTATCTAATGGAAAGCTCTGAATGCCTAGTGATGTACTTCCAAATTTTGCATAATCACAGTAGTTTCATGCGTTACTATTTTTTAAACCACAGTTTTGCTTCCACATATAAGGCCCCACGATAATTATTTAAATAGAGTATACAGCTTGATTTCGGAGATTACTGTACCTCTGAATAAAGTGTCTTACCTCTGCCAAATTAAAGCTTCCTTTGGGCTGTACCCTGGTGTTATCTCATGGCTTCCATTTTACGGAAACTCCAGAAGGTGTTATCACACGGCTTTTGCCCCCAAAACCACCATATGGGTACAGCCCGAATGAAGCTTGAATTCAGCAAAGGTAAGACATTTTTTCAGCGGTATGATAATCTCCAAAGTCATTGCACCATTATGAACACAAGACAAAAAACTTAGAACACTTCAGTAGATTATCTGTGCTATCTCAGTTGTAAAGGTAATTGTGTATGTGCTTTGTGTGTTTGTGTGTGCCTTTACTGGTATCACAATTGTCTGCATCTCTTTTATTTTCATTTTAGATAAAGGATAGATTCAAATACCCTGGACCTCTTATTCAGTGGGATCATACCTTTTTTTCATGTTATGGAAACTCCAGAAGTGTGAAGCTTACAGCTGTATGATGTTGTGACTAATCATGTGGGATTTTATCATGGTTTTGCATCTTTAACTACAACAGGCTGAGCTTTAACAGACAGAAAGTAGATTTAGTAAGCATAAGCTGCCATCATGTTCATATTGCTCCTTTCATATATTTTTTCCTAAGATGGTGTTCACTGATTGATAAAAACCACCTTTTTGAAAGCTCTGCATATGACGCAAGTTCTGTTGAAAAACACTCAGGAGTTGAAACTCAGTGGCTTTGAAACAAAGCAGACATGTTCAAGATACATTAAGAATTGTAATAGAATCAGTTTTATGACAGGAAAAATGTTGTGAGATGGACTTCATATCTGTTGAAAATATACAGAGCAAATAGATTTCTGCTATGAACATACCAAATTACACCTGTTCAGAAAGTAAGAACAAACCTGGGGAACATATAGCTGTACACACATGTATTTCTATAACATAAGAACTGTTTATGTATTTTTTGTGGGTTTTTGGGGCTAACCCACAAAAAAACTATGGATACCGACCATGAAAGCCTTCAACTGTTTAAGTATTTTCTTCCTAATCTTCTATTTTACTTTATTTCAGTGGATTTTGTAAGGCCAGTCCATGCACTGTGGTTGCTGGAACTTCACTATATCTTAGTTCAGCAGATATAACTTGGAGGTGTAATATGGATAACTTTTTATTATGTGGTTTCCTTGTGATACATCTCTTGTTAAGGACACATCCCTGGCAGCTGATGTGTGGGATAGCGTTGGATTGAACCTGAGACCTTCTGCATGCAAAACATATACTCTACTGTTTGAATCCAATTAATTTTTTGTTTTTTGAGTTTGGCTTCAGTGTCCTTTTATGATTCAAAAAGGTGATGTTGGTATAACAATATATGATGCTGTTTTATTGCACATGAGGAAATAAATGACCGTTCCTATGTATTTAGAAGTACTACATCTAGAGAGCCAGCAAGGTGTAGTGGTTTCAGTTTTGGACTAGAACACTGGGAGACCAGGGTTTCAATCCCCACTCAGGCATGCAAAAACCCACTGGGTGAACTTGGGTAAGTTACACTCTCTCAGCCTCAGAGGAACGCAAGGGCAAATGCTGGCAGGAAAACTCTGATAGGTTCACATTAGGATTCCCATAAGTCAGAAATGGCTCAGAGGCACATAACAAAAAAGAAAAAATAGCTGCAAATGGAGATTAAGTCACCACTGAACACCATGAGACTTACTTTGTAATTAAGATGCATAGGATTGTTTTGTAAAATACTAACAGGTTCCTATAGACATAAGGTCTGTTAAACACAGGATTTCTCTATGTAAATACATAGGACTGCATGTACAGTGGACTCTCCATATTCGCTGGGTTAGTGGCACAGGACCCATGTGAAAGTGGAAAAATCTTAAATATCTGATAGAACGCCTCTCTAGGAATCTCTAGGTCTTCCAGGGCAATTTTCAAGATCTGCCAAAAGTTGACCATGAAATTGTGCTGGAGGACTTACAAATGCCTACAGAAGAGTTCTGCCTAGGAATCTCTAGGTCCTCCAGTGTGGCTTTTGGCAGAGGTTAGCAAGAGTCATGCTGGATGACCTAAAGATTCCCAGAGAGGACATATTAATCAAACCCTTGAATAATCAAATTCGCAAAAGTCAAAGCCACAAATGTGTGGGCCAACCGTATATCTGAAACTGATTAATTGAAATCGATGTTCAAACTGCTGTTGATGTCAGTTTTAGATATCACTGGAGTATTCTAAATATTAAAGGTATTTGAAATGTTAAAAGAATAGATAACCTAATACATTTTCTTCATCTGGTTAGTCAATTAAGGATGTTTTCCTTGTTGAGGATCTGTCTGTCTCTAAGAAAATGGCTGCAGGATCAGACCAAAGGCCCAGCTAGTCAGGCATCCTGTTTCCCAATTAAGAGATGCGTCAGGGGAGTGCCTGAGCAGTACATGAGCACAATAGCTCTCTCTTCCCATTGTTCTACAGCAGGCATTGACCAGAGATATGCTGGCTCTGATAGGGGAGATAGGCTATAGTTATCATGACTGGTGGCCATTGATAGACCTGCTCTCTGAATTATTCTAATCTATTATGTTAAGGCTGTTTAAATTACTTGATGTCACCACATTTTGTGGTAGTAAATCCAGTTATTTATCTATGTGCAGTACAAGGAAGTATTTCCTTTTATCTTTTTCTATTCAGAAATGGCCACCATTTGGTGTTATTGCATGACCCTGGGTTTCAGTATTATCTGAGAGAGAATAAAAGTTTAGCTTTCTCAATCCAAGGAATTACAACTGTTCAGATGTTGTTGTGTTGTATCTCCCATAATCTCTCACTATTGGCTGTGCTGCCTTAAGTTGTTGTTTCAGTCTGATATCATCTAGGAGGGCACACATTTCCCATCCCTGCTCTACACTATGTGTAATTCTATCAGATTTCACTACATAACTTATTTTTTTTTATAAATACAAGAGTTCCAGCATTTGTTTCCATTCCTCATAGCAGATTTTTTTTACAGCTTCTTGATAATTTTGTCTCCCTGTTTTGTTCTTTTTCAAGTAACATTTTTCATACCATGACTAGGGGCCCATTCATACTACACATTAAAGTGCTGTGATTCTGCTTTGGAATCTTCCTATGGAGTTGTGAACTCTCTGAAGGAGAATTCTAAACACCTCTCCCTAAACTGCACATCCCATGATTACATCAGACAGTCAAAGTGGCATTATAGTGCTACATTTATGTAGTGTAATAGAGCCTCAGAGCTACACACAGTATTCCAAATGCACTTGCACCACATATTTCTTTAGGGACATTATAATATTAGCAATAAGTGCATTGCAGTGCGTCTCCCAATGATTCCTTGCATGCATTTTATTTTTTCTACACCAGGCTATAGACAGCCATATTTACACACCAGAGAATCTTGTGCAATGTCACCCGCTGTGGAAAGGGCATGCACATGCCCCTCTGCTTCCTGGTTCCTGACCTTTCTCACCTGAAAGTGTAACCCAGAGATGGAGCAGCCAGCAAGGGTGCACCTGCCCCCCTCCTGCGCCAATGGGGGACAAGGGCTCAACTGAGTGTCATCCCTCTTCTGAGTATCACCCGGTGTGGTTCATCCCCCACACACACCAGTGATGCTACTGATCTTGTGACAGCTTAGAATATTAGAGCACCATAAATGTACATAAACTGGGCAGATAGGTTTTATGAAAACTAAATGGCAAAATTATGGCAACAGAGGAACTATACCAGAGGATGAAAAATGTTAACATAATAATTCTTTTCCTGAAATTGGCTGTGTTTTGCTGTGAATTTTTAAATGTGTTTTGATTACTTGGCGCAAAATCCAAGCATAGTTCCATTGGATTGCCATACTGTTTTGCACAAGTGGAACACACTGTAGCAAAAATGTAACATCTACTCACCAAACAAAACAGAGCACTGTGCAAACACCCGGAAAATCAGCCTGTGCAAGCTGTGGGCCATTGGTTTGCCCTAGTAGGATTGTGGCCATTAAGTGATCCCATGAAGCCAGTATTTGGAAAGGATAATATGAGTAGGGTTGCCATAAGTCAGGACCTCCAAACCGGGACAAATGTGGGACAAATGTAGGACAACATTTTCAAATGTACGACACTTTTAAGAAAATGGAGGACACACGAAAAAATTGGTGGTTTTTTAAAAAATGTTAATATAAATGTATGTTTCTTAGGCATGATCAAAATGGAGGACATTTTGACATTCTTCCTGGATAGAAGTTTGGGATGTAGCTTTGTGTGGAGGACTAGGATTCTGGAGACCAGGGTTCGATTCTCTGCCTATTGGGTGACCTCAAGCTCAAGCAAGTCACACTCTCTCAGCCTCCTCAACAGAAAGCCATGGCAAAACTCCTTTGAACAAACCTTGCCAAGCAAACCCCAGGATAGGTCTGCTTTAAGGCAGGGGTAGGCAATCTTTTTGAGCCGGGGGCCGGGTTGCTGTCCCTCAGACAAAAAAATAAATAATTAAATAATTTTTAAAAATTTAAATAAATAAATACACCGGGACAAATGTAGGACATTTTCAAATGGTGGACACTTTTTTAAAAAAGTGGAGGACATGCAAGAAAGGAAGGAAGAAGAAGAGGAGGAAGAGGGAAAGAAGAGGAGGAAGAGGGGAAGCAGGAGGAAGAAGACAAGAGGGGAAGAAGAAGAGGAGGAAGAGGGGAAGGAGGAGGCGAAAGAAGAAGAGGAGGCAGAGAGGAAGGAGCAGGAAGACAAGAGGGGAAGAAGAGGAGGAAATGAGGAGGAAGAAGAGGAAGAGAGGAACAGGCCCCAACCCCCCCAGCCCTCTATCCTTCCTAACCCCCCCCTCCAGCAGCCGGAGCCCAAGAAGGGAGGGGAGCCTCGCCATGGGAAGGCTTCCTTCCTCTTTTGGGCTCCGTCCAGGGGGCGCCTGGCCTTCGGAGCCCAAGAAGGGAGGGGAGCCTCGCCATGGGAAGGCTTCCTTCCTCTCTTGGGCTCCGTCCAGGGGCCAGGCAGCCACCCGTCTTCCTCACCTCCTTGCTGCCTTGCGCGCGCTCCAACCTCATTGGAGGAGCAGAGGCTCAAACTCCTCCTCTTCTTCAGGCTGGCCAATTGGAGGAGTTTGAGCCTCTGCTCCTCCAAGGAATATTGTTGGAGAGAGAGCGCGCCAGGCACGCAAGGCAGCAAGGAGGTGAGGCAGGGCCAGGCAAAACTCAGGAGCCTGGAGCCCCGCCCACCTGGGAGAAAGAGGGAACCGGGACGTGACCGTGCCACTCCCTCAGAAACCGTGCAAGTCACAGTTGTTACTGGGAAATGGCAACCCTAAATATGAGGGAGGTTGTTTTGTTTTGACTTTTTTAAAAATACAGTATTTTATAACCTCTTTATATATTCTATAATAGAATATAAACTCCATTCCAGTAGCTAAAATGGAACCCTTCTCTAGAAATACTGGGAAGTTTTGAACATTATCTCATGAGTGCAATCTACTTTTGTACATTGAATTTAGTTTGCAGCAACTGAAGCAAGCTGAGGACAAAGGGAAGTGGAAGGAGGAGAGAGAAACTGGGGCATTTTAAAAACAACTAAAAATGGGATTACAGAAAATTAATCAGGACTGTCGCTGCCAAATTGGAAAAGTTGGAGGGTATGCAATAGTATAAATTTGTTAGACCCTTAAAAAACTTAGTAAAGAACAAGAATAATAATCAGAATCCCAGGGGCTTTTGTCCATTACGCAGTAAGCTTGGGACACTGTTACTGCAAGAGGGTTACAGCAGTCCTTTGTGGAATGGTGGAATGAGCAAGATGGCTTGTAAGGGTGAAGGATAGGTGCCTGGGCCTTGTCCTATTTCCAAGGACAGATAGTAAGCCGTCTAGGTCTGGTTCTGTTTCCACGACACCAGAAGCAATGGCAAGAGTGGCCAGTTTAAGGATGAATATTTTGGGTGAACTTATTTTTAGGCCAGAACAGATTGAACTGAATCTGAAGAAGCTGGGCAGTTTTGAACATTA
The DNA here is from genome assembly GCF_019175285.1 of Sceloporus undulatus. NCBI lineage: Eukaryota > Metazoa > Chordata > Lepidosauria > Squamata > Phrynosomatidae > Sceloporus > Sceloporus undulatus. The sequence goes on along the minus strand of NC_056526.1, from coordinate 173,227,400 downwards.
TCTCATGTGTGCAATCTACTTTTGCACTTTGAATTCAGTTTGCAGCAACTGAAGCAAGCTGAGGACAAAGGGAAGTGGAAGAAGACGAGAGAGACTGAGGCATTTAAAAAATAACTCTCAACACTTAAAAAAATATTAGTAATGATTTACCACTTGTTATGTAATATTTATGTGTATTATGCTACTATTTCTTGCATTGTATGCCAGGGGCAGGTTTACTCATATCTATTTTATTGTTTGTATGTAATGTACGGTGCTGCTCAAATCTACTGCACTATATAAATAAAGCTTAATAGTAATAATAACTTGTGAATGCCTTTGAAAGACTGCCTATTGATAGAGCCCATTCTGACCCACTGCAGGGAAGTGGAGACTACACAGGGAGCAAGGATTTATGAATGCTACCTTCTCCCCTGTCCCTGGATCCTTAGGTGCTTAGGAATAGGCTGAAATGAAAAGCCAAATAAACTTAAACAAACAAATAACATGGTAATGCAATTATATAATCCTCAAGCTGTACAACATTCTATTGTTCTGCGCAAAGAATAAGCAGTAAAATAATCCAAATGTCAGAAATTGCAGCTGTGGTGACAGGGGGACATTTGTGTTCATGGTAATGCTTGGCAGAATAATTTTATGTGCATCCAATTAGATCCTCCAGAATATCATGGCTTTGCTTTGTGCACAGGAGTGTGCAAGAGAAAAGGATAACTGGGATTTCTCTTTCTGTCTCTCTCTCCTTGTCTTTCTCTCTCTCTCTCTGGCTGCAACTTCTAAGTTTACACAAATTCCCTGTGTGGGCAGCAATCACTCCATGCTCCTGTCTAAGGAATCCAGTCCAGCTTGGGAGCCTCTCAGTGCCCTTTTGTTGTCCTCCCCACGAGGGTGATCAGTTGAGGACTCTGGGGTGACAGAACCAGTTCCTAACCAGCTTGTCTTTCCCCTTCTCTTCTTCTCCAGGCTTTGCAAGAGAGATTCATCCAGGCTCCTGAGAGGCGGGAGCAAGTAGGCTCCCTGTGAAATAAGGAAGGGGAAAGAAACAGGAGATTTTAAAACCACAAGCAAATCAGAGAGGCAGCTGCTTGTTGCTGCTGCTGCAATGAACTGGCTGGAGGAACCAAACTGGCAGCTTCAGGTTTCCTTGCTCATGCTGCTCTCCATACACACCAAGGGTAAGAACAGAAAACCTTGTACAATATACTCCGGAAAGGGTGCCGAGCTAAAAGATTTCATCTGACTTGTCTGTTGTTGTTAAGAAAAATGTTGGACAGGATATCAGACGTTTGGTGTTTGCAAGCCCCCCTTGAATTATGTGAAAAGTTCAGCAAGTTTCAGCTTATGCACAGAGTTATTTAGGCTTGTGCATGGGGATTGAAAGCTTAATTTGGAAACAGATGTGTGTAAAGTTTGGAAGGCTCTGCTTATTTCATTCCCTCTCATATTTACTATTGGATCTGTAGTTCTTTGAACCACAGAACCCTTATGGTGATAATGTTTTCATTAAAAAGCCCTATTTCTTTCTTGCTTGGAAGAGCATTTTCACTGTTGATAGCAAGTGATGCAAACTGTTACAGTGTCGCCTCATTAATTTGACAATTATTTTGTAATGCATTGTAATAAAGTTGTTGAAAGAAGAAGCTGAAAGGAAAAATATTAAAGAAGGGATTTTTGGTGATGTTTTCATGTTTAGAACTTGATTATTTTTTTAAAAAAAATAGCTGACTGAAATGCAAATAATTCTTAAAGAAACATGAGTCAGCACATTTAATTTGCTTTGCTTAAAACTGTAAAGACTCCTCATTTTTAAAAATAAGGAAAATGATGAAGAAAATTAATGAATGAACTACTCATTTGGCAAGTTTAGTTGTTTTTTAATGGACAAACTGATAATCATCAGGGGGAGTAATGCAGGAAAAAATTGCACAGAAATGTTATTGCCTTGTATTATCCCCTCTGTAGTAAGCCGCCTGGATTTCCCATGATTGGGCAGCATATAAATAAATCCTATTATTATTATTATTATTATTATTATTATTATTATTATTAAATGTGCATCTGTATGAGAGCAGAATGTTTCTGTGTAATTATGTATCTGTTTATGCATCATGTAGCTGTTTAATTAGAATCTGGCTTCATTAATCTTACCCAGGGCCAGGATCTACCAAAAGCAGAGGGAACAGTCTTTTAAGTGAGTAGATTTGAAGTGTCAGAAGTGAGCAGTACCTTGTGAATTTATTATCATGCATGCTTTTCTGATAATGTGGGGAAAGGTAGGACAATGGTCGGTTCTGATCTACCTTAGAAAATAAAATGTGTTGTGATGTCCTTGACCAAACCTCACATTTGTCATTGTTTCACATTTTGTTTTAAACAGTTTTATCCACAATCTTATTTATTTGTACTTTGAATATTTGACTCGCCTAACTCTGGCTTACTTTTCGCTATCATCAGACAAGATCCTGGTCTCTGCCACTCCACTCTGCATGTGATGTCATAGGGCCCTCATTCGACATGGCACTAAACCAGAACCTGTTTCCCTCCAGATGTCTTTAACTGCAGTTGCTATCTGATCCATACAGCATGGCCAGGGGTCTGGGATATTGCCAGTAATATCTGGAGGACTGGAGGCTTCACACCTTGTACTAAACTATGGTTTTGGTATTACAAGAAGAAGCCGTGGGGTCACATGTGCCTCTCACCTTCTATCTGGCCATGAGAAGGAGTTCAGAACGCTCACTCAAGTTTTCAATTTCCTCTTCTTACTTCCTAGCCCAACCTAACTCTATATAACCTATAGATATAAATTATATATAACCTATAGATGGTATATAGATGGTTGATAAAACTACCAGCTTGTTAGATGAAGGGAATGCTGTAGATATAGTATATCTTGATTTCAGCAAGGCTTTTGACAGGGTTCCCCATGGCATTCTTGTAAACAAGCCAGTGAAATGTGGGCTAGACAATGTAACTGTTACATGGATTTGTAATTGGTTGACTGGGTGAACCCAAAGGCTGCTCAACAATGGCTCTTTTTCACCCTGGAGAGAAGTGACCAGTGGGGTCCCACAGGGGTCTGTCGTGGGCCCAGTGCTATTCAATATCTTTATCAATGACTTGGATGACAGGATTGGGAGCATACTTATCAAATTTGCAGGTGACACCAAATTAGGAGGAGTAGCTAACACCCCAGAGGACAGGATCAAAATTCAAAATGACCTGAATAGACTAGAAAGTTGGGCCACAGCTAACAAAATAAACTTCAACAGGGAGAAATGTAAGGTACTGCACTTAGGGTGGAAAAATTAAATGCACAGATATAGGATGGGGGACACTTGGCTGAACAAGACAACATGTGAAAGGTATCCAGGAGTACAAGTACACCACAAGTTGAAGATGAGTCAACAATGTGATGTGGCAGCTAACAAGGCCAATGCGATTTTAGGCTGCATCAATAGAAGTATAGTGTCTAGATCAGGGGTAGGCAACCTTTTTTTGAGCCGGGGGCCAGGTTGCTGTCCCTCCGACAACTGGGGGGCCGAAGCCGGGGGTGGAGCTTCCACCCTCCAGGGGCGGAGCTGCGTGCCGGGGTGGAGCTTCAACCCTCCGGGGGCGGAGCCGCATGCCGGGGTTGGAGCTTCCACCCTCCGGGGGCCAGGCCTCCTCCTCTTTGCCGGCCCCTGACGTGGCCCCAGGCCCTGTCAGAGGCCAGAAAAGAGCCAGCGGGGGCCGCCAGCACTGGAGGCCTCCCCCTCTTTGCTGGCCCCTGAAGGGGCCCCAGGCCCCGTCAGAGGCCAGCAAAAGAGCCGTCAGGGGCCGCCAGCGCTGGAGGCCTCCTCCTGTTTGCTGGCCCTTTTGCTGTTTCTGGGGCCCTCCAAGAGGGCTCCAGCAGCAGCAGCGGGCCTCTTGGAGGGCCCCGGTGACGGCATCGGGCCTCCTGGAGGCCGAAGTCTCGCACAACCTTTTGCCTCTGGGCGCTTCCATTTTTTCGCCCAAAATAGCGGCGAAGTCCCGCGCGACCTCGCTGCCATTTTGGGCAAAAAATGGCGGCGCCCAGAGCGGTGAAAAGCCACAATTGGCGGTGGCAGCGGCAGCAGCAGCCGGGGGCCGGACCAAAGGCCTCCGCGGACCACATCCGGCCCGCGGGCCAGAGGTTGCCGACCCCTGGTCTAGATCAAGAGAAGTAATAGTGCCACTCTATTATGCTCTGGTCAGGCCCCACCTGAAATATTGCGTCCAGTTCTGAGCACCACAATTTCAAAAGGATATTGAGAAATGAGCATGTCCAAAGGAGGGCGACTAAAAATGGTACAGGGGCTGGAAACCATGTCCTATGAGCAACAACTTAGCGAGCTGGGAATGTTTAGCCTGGAGAAGAGAAGGTTAAGAGGTGATATGATAGCCCTGTTTAAATAGCCCTGGTGGCGCATGGAGCCCTGGTGGCGCAGTGGTTAAATGCCTGTACTGCAGCCATTCACTCGAAACCACAAGGTTGCGAGTTCAAGACCAGCAAAAGGGCCCAAGCTCGACTCAGGCTTGCATCCTTCCGAGGTCGCTAAAATGAGTACCCAGACTGTTGGGGGCAAATTAGCTTACTTGCTAATTAGCTTACTTGCTGTTCACCGCTATGATCTTTGGAATAGCGGTATATAAATAAAACAAATTATTATTAATTATTATTATTATTTGAAGAGATGTCATATTGAGGCAGGAGGAAGCTTGTTTTCTGCTGCTCCAGAGACTAGAATGCGGAGCAATGGATGCAAGCTACAGGAAAAGAGATTCCACCTCAACATTAGGAGGAACGTCCTGACAGTAAGGGCTGTTCGACAGTGGAACTCACTCCCCCAGTGTGTAGTGGAGTCTCCCTTCCTTAGAGGTCTTTAAACAGAAGCTGGATGGCCATCTGTCAGGGGATGCTTTGACTGAGAGTTCCTGCATGGCAGGGGGTTGGACTGCATGACCCTTGTAGTCTCTTCCAACTCTATGATTCTCTGGTTGTAATCTATATAGCATCTTCTGTAACATCATAGATGCCAGGAGCCTAGAGGCTGCTGGAGTAGCCTGAGTTGGGTGGAACAACTACCAGTGACACAGAAGACAAACATAAGAAGTATTGCATGGGCCTTTAGCCCAGCATTACATGGAAAACCAGGCCTTCTGATCAACCTCCGTTCTCTGTCAACCCAAAGAACAACTCCATGTTGCTTGGGAGGCTGGTCCAAAAGGTAGCATACGAAAAGAACTCATTCTTCCTTCCTGTAGTCATTCCCTCTCCTAAACTGACTCGCTCATGCAAATTGACAGCAACAGCCCTGATGTAGATCTTTCTTCCTAGTAAACATGGTATAGATCATACATTGCATCAAATTTGGAGGCAGAAGTGCAGGTGTTTTTAGTCTCTAAGGACCTATTAGGAAGAAAACGTTCCTATGTTGTTGAGGAAGTTTAGGAGTGGCTTTGGAAAAAATTAAAGAAGCTTGAAACAGATTTTGGAGATACAGATTGTATTCCACTACCAGATGCTAGACAGCAGTTCCCACCTTAAAACAGATTCTTAACGGTTTGGCTGACCCTCAAGGGAAACAGATCTTTTCAAAGATATGAACATCTGTAAGGGCGTGGAGAGATTTATGCAGGAAACCTGCAGTGGACTGGTGGAAGACAAACACTGTCGATTTTTCTATCCAAAGGAATGGAATTTGGTTGTCTTATTAGGATATTTCAAGGGAAACATCAATAAAATAATGACAGTATGGAGGAATACAGAAGAGAATGACATTATGAATGCATTCTGTTTTAACACACATAGGAACCCCTACTCCTTTCTCAATGCCTTTTTTATTATCTATAGGGATATCAAACTTAGAGTATTTCCTAGTTACATAGAACCTTGAAACTTAGTTTAGGCATCATCTGAAATATGCAAAATACTAAGAGGACATTTCATTTTACTCTGCTGAAAGCCAGAGGGAAAAGGAGACCCAAAGCATGTCATACCTTAAGGTACATATTTCCATATCAAAATCTGGGGCAAGGGGAGTTCCCCTGCAACAGCAACATTGCATAAAACAGGGAAGAACACTGAACCTGTATATCTTTCCCTCTTTGTTTTATTTGGAAAGGTATCTAGAGAACTGAAATTTGGAATCCATATAATTCAGGTCACCCTGATGTTGAGATGTCAGCTTTCAAAGAGTTATAGGCTCATATCTTCTTCAAACAGAAGACTCATTTTGTATGGTTTAGGTAACCTCAGTGAGATAAGGAATTGCAGAAGATACAAGACAAGAAGTTGCAGAAGATACAGAATTGTATTTGGTATACATCTAGTCAAGGAGCCAAATTAGTCGAGTTGGAAATCTGTGGCTAGAGCTCTAGTTTCTCTTATTTTCTGTTGAAAGCAGTTATAGACCATAACTATGTAATTTAATGAGACACAACATAGGGCCTATGATGTTGCAGGATAGAAGGTTCATTTTTTTCTCTTGCAACAGTAGCCCTATTCAGGTGTTTGAAAGAATGCTTTGTGGGCTAAATGGGTGCTAGGGAGGGTAAGTGTTGCCCACAAATGGAAGTACCATATATATTCGACTATAAGTCAACCCCATGTATAAGTTGAGGGCAGCTTTGGGGACCAAAATCAGGGATTTTGATGTGACTTGTGGATAGGTTGAGGGTAAAACCCTTTCTCCTCCACAGCCCAGTTGCCCCTTGGGAGACAGCTGGGTTGGGGAAGTAGATTGAGCGGTGAGCATCCAGCCTTCTTCCCTTCTGCAACCTAGGTGTTCCCTTGGAAGACAAGCTGAGGGGGGTGAGTGCTGGCCCTCCATCCTCTCCCCCCGGCTGTCTCCCAAGGGACAGCCAGAGTGGGGACAAAGCTTGGGTGACCAGCACTGGCCCTCTATCCTTCTCCTCACCCTGACTGTCTCCTGAGGTAGTCATGGTGGGGACTAGGCCTGGGGAACCAGCACTGACCTTCCATTCTCCTCTCCACCGTAGCTGTCTCCCAAGGGACAGCCATGATGGGGATGAGGGTTTGAGGAGCCAGCGCTGGTCCTCCCTTTTCCTCGCCATCCCAATTGTCCCCTCAGGAGACAGCGAGTCTGGAGAGCAGCCTTGATACCATATTGACCTATGTATAAGTTGACCCAGGTTTTTTGGCTCAAATTTTTAAGCAAAAGTTTTCAGCTTATACACAAATATATATGGTATATTAGATTCTTGTATGTTAAATGTATAACTGTGACCTGACCTATATCAGGTTTTATATATCATAACTAACACTCAGCTGTGCCTGGAAGACAGTGGAGCTGTTGCAACAAGGAAGTTGCCATGGATCCATCACTGTGATCCCAAACCAATTTGTATGCCACCCACATTGGTTTGAAAAGAAATTAAAAAGGGTTAGAAGACCTGTTACTGGTATATTGAAATGGTTTAGAATAATTGCTGCTGGAGTGAGATGTGCATTTTTTGCTGCAATGTGGGTTCTATTATATTATTGCCTTATTTGTTTATAAATGTTATATTTATTTATTGAGCTGATATTAGGTATTGAATCATAGAATGGTAGAATTTTAGAGCTGGAAGGTGCTGCAAGAGCCATCTAATACAACCCTCAGTCATGCACAACTAAAGCTTGTCCATTTATTGCAGTATTTTTATTGTCAGATAATTGTTCAGATTATTGTTTTGTGTTATTGAGGTTGATAATCATTTTGTTTGTTTTTGTGTGGCAGTGTTTACCACTTTGGACTTCCTTTTGGAGGTAAAATCAATTATGACGGTAACAGTGATGATGAATAAATAAAAACTATAATTATTTCACTGATTTGGAACAAAAAACACCTTTTGTTGTTAGAATGGTCTGACATGAGGATATTTCTGTCCTTCAAAACTGGAGAGTAAAAGATTGGCATTCTGTTGCTGGCATATGCAGGCATAAATCTATCTAATATTCTGTACAGTATGTCTTTTTTGACTGATGTGGAGGTTCGTACTGTCTTCCACCTTCCACTACCCCCTCCCCGCGATTCACTGTTTAGCTGTTGCAGCCCTCCACAAGCCATTTTAGTGAGAAAAGAGATTTTAGAAGCATCTAGCTGTAGTTAGATACAGAATGATTGTATCATCTGCTGAAATTTCCAGAGGACCTTGGCAGATCTCCGTGCATGATGTAGTCATTCTGTGTCTGGCCATGGAGAAATAGCTAGATATTTGATGCCCAGCACTCTCAACAAACCACATAATAGCTTGGAGCACCTAAATAGTCCAGTGAGTGTTGAGAAGACACTATAGCTTAGTTTGGTATGTGCCATACAGGCCAGCTACACTTTGCCATACAGGATATTAGCCAATGTATGTAACATGCTTTTCTGTACCATTGAGAAAGGGGATAGCTGACATTTTATTCTAAAATTTGCAGTGTTACACTGAGATTGTCTGCAAATTGAGGAGGAAATATCTCCTGATGTTCACCTAATAGCACAGGTCAAAATTCCAGCACAGAGCAGATCAAATTGCATGAGAGGGAATGTTGGGGTGGGGGAAATCAGTTACCTTTTCAGTATTAGGGTGTGTGGGATGTGCAGGAGGAATGCTTTCAATAGCAACTGAAATATGTACCTGTGTCAGCAGAATGCAAGCTTCACTGCTGAATTTTATTTTTATTAGCATCTACAGCTTTGAAATATTAACATGCATGCTGAAGAACTGTAGATAAGAGGGAACAATTTATAGGAGAGAGATGAATGCCAGAGCCAAGGTGTTACAATAATTGTCTGCTAGAAAGTGGTCATTGTGGTTCTGCCCTGCACCCTGACCTCCCACTTTTAACATTTTTAGCAGGTGAGGACAGACTTTCTGGGTCTGCAGATGGTGCTAAATGAGAGACATTGCAACCACTATACTAAGATTCAAATTTAAGATCATAAATTGATGTTTTGAGCTGCAAGAAATAGCTTTTGCTTTGAGAACTAAAATGATTTATAAATTATAGTTCTGTGTAGTTTCCCCACATTTATAATAATCAGCTAACCAGAGGCGTGATGAAATACAGTGGGATGTAGTATATGTATGAGACATAAATGTATATAAAATAATCAGATTTTGGGCATAATAGGTAAATGAAACAATAGGCACATTTTGAAAACTAGATTTCTTGTAATTTGCTGATGTCTACAGCGATGTAAGGATTATACAAATATGATCTGTATTTAGACCATTGATACGATTGTTGTTGCTGGTGGTGGTGCAAGTTTTACTTGTTTAAATTATTCATAAAAGACATGGGGATGGCAAAAAAAGGGAAAATGGACCCAGACTTTGTAGATTATACTACAGTATTGGCTAAAATACCAGATATGATATACTATAGAAATAATACAGTTTGACACCACTTATAGTTTTACAAGGTCTTTAGCCTTGTCTGCCAAAGAATGCTGGTGCCTCACACAACTGCAAATTCCAGGATTCTGTAGGATGGAGCCACGACAGTTAAAGTGGTGCCAAACAGCATTATTTATACAGTGTAGATGCATCTTGTGCAACAATGTGGTGGAGAACTTGAATGTACTCATTTTCATGCATGAATAAGGGATGTGTGATGTAATTGGCCACATAGCTGTACACTAAACTGCACTTTCAAAGTCACACCCCTTCTCCCGATGTCTTGCTATTTGGCATAACATCTGCAGCAGGAATCTTCTGAATTTGTGAAGGCTCCTCATGCAATTTAAAATCCTGTTGTTTTTTTACTGGAAACCCCAGAAGGAGATTCCACAAGGACAGGTGATTCCTTGCTCCAAACCAGCAGTGGCAGAGATGGGTGGGCAGGTACAATTTTGGGAGACTTCTGATTTCTCCTTTCATGTACTTAGCATGCTTGTGTAGGTAACAGGTGAACAAGCATTTTGGATGAGAGCAATATGATATCCCTTGAAATAAAAAAAAAATCCCTCATTTGATGCATGGACTGGTGAGATTAGAATTGTTTGTAAGTACTTGGGAAAGAGAACTTGAGAAAGGAACTGTTCTGTATGGCCTATTGTCAGGTGGGGCCTCCCACTTTCCTAAAGAAATTGGCCTTGGAACTTTTTCTTTTTCTTTTTTTCAACTGTTGACTTTTGGGTGGCTGCACAGTTATAGTTCTGTTGCTCCTTTTTGTTTCCAAATATTGGGTAAAAAGCTGGTTTTCTAATGTTGTTGTGAACCTTCAAGTCATTTCCAGTTCATGGCAACCCTAAAGCGATCCTATCACAAGATAATTTTTTGCAAGATTTGTTAAGATGAGAGAGTGTGACCACCCAGTAGTTTTCCATGGTTGAGTGGGCATTTGAACTCTGGTCTCCAGAGTCATAATCCAGTGCTTAAACCTGTACACTGTGTTGGTTCTCAGTTTTCTAATTTCTAAAATTCTAATTTTCTGAATACTGTTGTTGTTTTTTGCAGGAGAGGGAGTTATAGTTCATGAATGTTTCCTGGAAGAAAAAATTGAGAATCACGTTACCACCTTTACAGCTAATTTATAGTAACATCTTCTAATACACAAGCTCTGTCTCTTTAAGACGCAGGCTTGACTGTCTCTCTCTTTTGTGATTTGGTGTGGTTTACATAAAGCAGGGCTGGGAATTGTGTAGCCACAGGGGCCACATGCAGCCTTGGGGAGATTCTGTGTGTCCTTTCCCCCTGGCCTACAAACCCCATTTTTAAAATTCACCCCCTTCAAAAGAAATAGAGTGTAAAAGCTGAAAATAGAATGCAGAGAGCCTTGCACTGTTTCTGGCCCTCACTCAAAACAGAAGGAAAATCACAATGGAAGTGACTTTTGGTTGCCCAAAGGGTCACTTGATCACCAGCAGGCATCCTGGTACAGCCTGCCAAGAATCTGAAAGAGTAGAAATGGTGCTGTGACTCTCAGAACTCCCCCCCCCCCACCTTGGAGAAGTTACAAGTGGCACTAACTGTTTGGAGATGTTGTCTGTTTTGCATATTGAGTCCAAGCTGTTGACCGTTTTATTATATTTGGTTGGCTGTTCCCTTGTTATTATAGCTTTAGCAAGTAGGGTCCATCAATATGCCCTTAATTTGTATTATCATGGAATGATTATGGAATACGTATTTCCTTGTTTCTGGTGGTATAACTCCAAACTTTTTTTATTTTATTTGCTTTTTTGGAGATTGTCAGTTAATAATCCAGTACATGATCCTGGCTGCTAACAGGCATTAAAAAAGTTTCCTGATGTAGATGTATAGTAAAAAGCAAAGCTTTGAAAAAGCTATCTAAGAGGGTCTGGGAGCTATAGCCAAAAACGTATTTTTTCCAAGCTCTGGATAGGGAACACTTGTCTTAATACAAGCCAGAATCCAAACTCTAAAGCACTATAGATGGTGGGGAGATGAGTGTTCAATTCTGATGCTAATTGAAACCTCAAACCATAATTTGACCTGTGCCAAGGTATTGCACTGTTGTGGTGTGCTGTTAAGCGTCAAGTACACTTTTTAGTATAAAGTGATCTTGGGTTCCATATGGTCAAATTTAATGGAAATTTCAGTGGTTAAGATATACTTAGCTATTGACACATAACTATGTCTGAGTGTGTTTCAGACTGTACATACTAAATAGGTAGGTAGCTCTGTGGAAAGATTTGGATTTGGAGTTACTTACATGTGGGCTGAAGCATTAAGGTTTTATGTGATGCTTAACACATGGCACTCCTTGCTGTTTTTCTTCAAATATTAGTTTTATCAAATACAACTTGTGCAGTACAGATGCGTGGAATTTTATCTCTTTTGTGGTTTACACCAGGGAGAAATGACAAAAACTTGGCATCAGTTTTCATCCTTCCTTTCTTTTGGGGGATCAGATTGTGAAAAAGACATAGTACTTCACAGCCAGCTCCCAACTTGTAATATGTATGTGTTTATGCCAAAACTGAATTATCATCATGTTTATTATTTACAAAATACCAAATGTAACTAGGCACTGTTCAGAAACTCGGCCAAGTCCCTAGCTGCAGATTTACAATCAAATAATGGCAGCCTGCTACATTATAACTGCCCAGCAACATTTAATAAGTTATTACTTCTAGATATTGTTATAATCATTTCATATGGAGCATATTATTTGGCTAGTTTAAACTGATGTATTTTATTTTATACATATTATTGGAAGCTTGTCTCTACATTTCTTTTTTCATGGTAATTCAGAAGAGACAAATAAATATATTCATTTCTGGAATGCTGATTAGCAGTTGGTATGTTACTTGGGGAAAATGTAAATTAAACCAAAAAAAATGAAGACTTTACCCTATCTGCAGGTGATCACTTCTTATTGTATGTCTTGTTGGGGAAATGTTTAAAAGTCTAGATTTGAAATATAGTTTGCATATCGCAGCCTGTGCAGACAATTCTTAGAGGGATTTTAGTGTCCATAGAACACAAGAAATCAGAAGCCTACAAAGGACTTGTTCCAACATTCTTTGGCTACTGTTAGATATCTATCAACTCATTATCTTTCCTTGAATTTACTTTCCAACTGGACTTTTCATAGATTTCTTTTTGTTTCTTTGAAGGCGCAAAGCAAGACGTGATAACAAGCTTTTTTGTTGTTGTGCACAATCTATTTTGCTTACCTGTGTACAACAACCTGCTGTCAGCCATATACGACTATTCTATATTAGGTGTTTTTTTAAAAAAAAAATCACCGAAAAGCTATCTGATTTATTTCACCTGGCCAGTGCTTTTTGACAAGTATAATACAGTTTAGTTCTAGAACATGAGATAATGTCATTTATTTTTAAAATGTGGGGAAAAAATGTGTAGCACCATAGCAAGCAAAAAGATTTAAAAGGCTGGGTCAAATAATAAAAGATCTTCTTCACCTGATATAAAAAAAATGTTTACACTCCATGTCAAACAGATCTCCTAGGGAAAAAAGTATGCAGCACTAGACAACTGAAAAGATCCTTAAAAAATCACCAACCACCCCACTTTTGAAATCTGTGATATCCAAAGAAAGAACATATGAGACAGACCTGAGTGTCCAAACACGTTAATAACAGTAGAAGCAGATGTCAAGTAAGTACACATAATCTATTTTGGACTATGAGGCTGCTTTAATCGCTTGCTTGGAAGGATATCCCATTAAACTCAGTAAGGCTTACTACCTGGTAGAAAGTGGTAGAATATCAAAACTGAAGCATACAATTGTGTTCTGAATGATGAGGCAGTATTCAGGTTTTAGGACTGGCAAAATGCATCCTCTGAGCCATGAGAAGAAGGATGTCAGCAGGAAGGGAAAAAAGAAAGATGGCAGCACCTTTAAGACTTACTGGATTTTAATTTTGCATGAGCTTTCATGGTTGTAAAAAGTACACAGTGGTTGGCTGTTCCACTAATAGCAGCTTCTTTCTAGAAGCAAATGGCAAATACTTGTGGAGCTTGGAAAAGTTATGTACAGTCACCCCTCCTTTCTTGTGGGCTTGAGGTCTGCGGTCTTGAATATTCAGAGGAGTGACCCCTGTTATTTTCAAAGGGGCGTGCACCCATGACGCATACCCTGTATGCACTTGTGGGCACGCACCTCATTCAAGCCTATGAAGCTTGAATATAGGTGAGTTTCCGTTTTCGCAAAGTTTCCAGAACGGATCCCCTCAAAAATGGAGGGCCAACTGTATACTAGAGATCCTAGGATCTCTTCCCCACCATAGCCATATTGTTTAAGGTAGATTTTAGAATTTGGAAACCAAATAGGTAATGTTTCCAAATTTTGGCTTAGTGAGGGGAGAAAACTAATCCAGAAGCCCTCTCCTGCTCTCCCCACCACTCTCCTGATTTCCATCCTATTCCTTGGATTTTCATTCAGGTTGAAAAAGTGCCCAAGACTCAATCACATGATTATCATGTCTAATTTTGTCGTGTTTTCTTAGAGGATGTCCTCTAGCTTTTAGATTCCAAGGGAGGCTAGTTTGTTTCCCTCCATATTATCCTTCAGAAGGCAGGCAAAGTCTTGTTTATTCAGATGGGCCTTTGACACTCAATTGGATGGTATCTGTCTTTTTGTGTGTCGATGGGAAGGACATTGACTGATTGGGTTGTTTTTCTTTTACTGTGCTTTAACTCTGAATTGTAAATAGAAATGGCTGATATAGGATGCTCAACCTCTGTAAAGGATCTTTGGGTGCTTGTTTTTCTCTGACCAGCAGTTTTCATAGGAGAATCTGTTTAAAGTAGCCAGAGATTGTGTGAGCTTTGGAAAACTGGTTGCCTTTCCTGTCTGCTTATGGCATGGAGTGGCCCTAGTGGGATGAAAAACTATTGTTTCAAGGCTTGGGGCTAGGTTGATTGACATGGATTTAAATCTGATATTAATCCAACATTGAAGAATAATCTTGGAATTCCTAGCATTTTCACCCTGTTTGAGGCAAGTATTAGCAACCTCTCAAGTTTGTATTTTAGGCTGCTGTCACAGTTAATACAGTTTGACACTGTTTTAACTACTATGGCTCATGGGATTTGTAGTCTGTTGTGGCACCAAAGCTCTCTGACAAAGAAAGCTAAATATCTCAGAAAACTTCAGAATTCCATAGCATTGAGCAATGATAGTTAAAGTGGTGTCAAACTGCATTAATTCTCCAGTGTAGATGCCGCCCGAGTCTCTGCTCATCAAGCTTTGCTGGTATCTCTCACATGAAAGAATCTCTGTGCTTGGCTTCTTTGGGGTTGGGATAGGGACAGGTAAGTGATTCCAGAACATATGTGTTTCTGTACACACACACACACAAATCAGTGTCAACATTTGGCCTGGTTCTGGGATACTGTCTTGTTGAGCTATAACCTATCCAGTGTTATTAGCAGCTGAATATCTCCATTATAATCTGACCTATGAGTGCAGAGATACTTATTCTGTGTTCTATCCCCCCCCCTTTTTTTTTCACCCAGAAGCCTTGAAAACATCTTTCTTTAAAATTTAGACTTGAATCCTTTGGCAATGAATCAGTTCACATTGATTCAGTTGGTCCACTCTGGCTGGGACTAACAATAAGATTCAGGTCAAAATTTCCCTAAACATATCATTGATTTAGTTTATTCATATGAAAGTGATGCAGTTTGGAGATACCTAATAATAATAATAATAATAATAATAATAATAATAATAGTTTTGTTTTGCCTGGTACTAGATAGTTTGTGTCTTAATAAATCATTACTCTAAACACATTTTTTCCAGCAGCAGAATTGGAAGCTGTTTATTATCTTGGTGGCCTTACAACAGTTCTTTGATTTCAGGTAAAATACCTGGATACTGCTGGAGTCTGGCTATTGAACTCCCTTGTCTGGCGGGGTTGGGGGGGAATCTAAATACCAGTTTTTTGTATGGCCAGTAGACATAGAAAATGAATTAAGCTATTGCTCTTGTTGATGTTAATTTAGAACCAACTATTTATCAATCAGGTCATTAAGAATAAGTATGGCGGGTCCCTGCCTCATAAGGCTTGTGTGTATGGGCTTTCAAATCACTGTCTAGTTAGTACTCGGATGGGAGACCTCATGAATTTTATAGAGTTTTCTTAGGCAAGGAATCTTCAGAGATGGTTTTGCTAATTCCTTCTTCTAAAATATAACCTAAAGGTATTCATTGGCTGTCTCCCATCCTAGTACCAACCACAGCTAACCCTGCTTAGTGTCCATGATCAGGTAGGATCTGGTGCATTTAGGATATTACAGTCTAAAATAGACACAGGAAAACAACAATTAAAGGTAGAAAGTAAGGGAAGAGTGTACTTATTTCAGTTGCCTATGAAGATCACCCAGGAAGTTTCCATGGCCAAGCAAGGAATCAAACCATGAGTCTCTGTCCAGCATCAGACTGCTGCATCACACTGAAAATGTATATCAATTGTTCAGATGTACTTTTCACTAGAATGTAATACACAAACAAGCGATTTTTTTCATCCCTTATTAATAGAGTCCACATTGGTCCAGACAGATACTAGTTAAATTAAATTCTGACACTACAGTGTTCATTCATTTATTCATTTCATTGTGCTATTTGTGTGCTGTTCCCACCCCACCGTATTCCACCCTACACACTTTCTGGTAATTGATTTTTAGATCCCCAATAGATCAGGTGGTATCCAAATGTTATTATTTTAAGGAAAATATTGGACAAGCTGCTCTATCAAGTCACTCACTACAACCATAGTTGTGTATAGCCACATGCTATCCATTCTAGTGGGAGTGTGCATCTTAGCCATTGGTTTGTAGGAGTGCATACTTTGATTCTGTGGTTGAGCTTTTAATTCTTGTGTTCAACATTTAAAGGGTTTTAAAGAGCTAATTAAAGATGTGGTACAATCACTACAACAGATTGTCTTTACAGGGCTATTAGTGAAAATTACAAGATTTGTCTTTCACTCTTGGCATGTCAACCTTCAAACTGTGTGTGTGTGTGTGTGTGTGTGTGTGTTTAAAAAGCCATGTTTCTGTGGTTTCAAATATATTGTCATTGCAACAGAACATGAGATAAGGGTAAATCCCTTCACTTGCAGTTTTCTTAATGAATAAATCAAATTTCTTCAGGTTGTACAAGGTACTATTTTTTCTCCCAAATAAATTCTGTTTTGGGCTGTTCATATTTTGTATAACTGAGATTGCTGTAAATGTGGAGAAATGCTGTCTCTAACTCACAGTTTGTTACCTTGAGAATACTGGATTTCATTTTAAAAGATGTGTTTCTGGCCCTTATGAATTAATAAAGCTTGAAAATTAAACCAGTGTTTCCTGGCTTAAAAAACATGCAAATGATGAAGCAGTTCTTGCCATTGATCTAGGAGCAATGCTTCAGTGGTGCTATGCCAAAGATTGGAAAAGTTAGTTCTTTGCACTACGTCTCCCTGAATTTCCCAGTAAACATGACCATTGCTCATGCTGGTTGATAGATTGCTGTGACTTATAGCCCAAAGAATAACATTTCCATGCTCTGTGCTATGCTTTGATGCTATTTCAAAAAATACTTCATTCTGACATTTTCCCAGATAGAATGAGAGCTGGGCTGAGGAACTTGTGTGGAGAAAAGTGAATAAACAAAGCAAGAAGAGCTTGAATATACTGATACGATATACCACATGAGCTAAATCCCTAGTTCTATGTGTAAAATATTCCCTGACCACTTGCCTCCATTTAGCTTTGTTCTTCAACTTTAGCTAGGTCTAGCTTCTCATATACTCTGACTGAAAACTCTAAAAATAAAATAAAATGAGTAAATAACGAAAAAGTTAATCCTTCGAAAACCTGGATCATGTAAGGAGAATAAGGATGCGTCCACACTGCACGGTTATAGTAGTTTAATATCATTTTAGTTGCCTTGGTTTCATCCTTAGGTTGTGTGTGTGTGTGTGTGGTTTGGGGTTTGTTTGTTTTTGGTGAGGTACTCCGAATTTCCAACTTGAGAGATCTAGTGTTTGTAGTTCACGGGAGTGGACTTGAGCTCTCTAGCAGAAAATCTACTGACCAAACTATACATCCTAGGATTGCAAAAGAAGGAACCATGGCAGTTAAAATGGTATCAAACTGCTGTAACTGTACAATGTGGATATACCACAGAACTGTAATAAACTTGTAAATACGTGCAGATTGGCTTGATCCTTGTAGTTGACTTTGGTGCCTTGTATTTTTTGATGGGGGAAAAAGGTGGATAGGCTCCAAATGTAAAAAAAAATCTAAAAAGAAATAAAGAAATATGCTGTCATTTCAGAAACTATAAAAAGACTTAAACTGTATAGTATGATGTTAAGATTTTTCATTAATTTCAGAATCATATATTGTGAAGCTAGTTGTAGAATTATTCCTGTGGAACAATGCTCCTAGTTTCTGTGACTCCATTTTTGAATTTTTAAACAGATATGCAGAGGCTGTGTCGAGGAGCAAACATTTACTTGGATGCATTTCCCATAAAAGTTCATGTTTATTTCTATTATATAAGAAAGCTTCTGACTTTGATGTATGCTGCAGCACTGAGTATTTTTATTTTGTTTTCCTCTATAGAAAACAAGGAGACCGAGTAGTGAAGAAGCAGGGATTAAGCTGTAGTGCTTATCTCCCCAGCACTGCTAATCTCTTAAAATAAGGAAAACCACCATTCCTCACCTCCTCCTCTACTTTTGTTCTCCTCTTTTCACTATTTCTCTAGGAGTAATTTGATGTTAAGCAAAACATGGACTCTTCCTGTCAGCAGTTTAGGATGGAGTGGAGAATCAAAATGTATAAACAAACCTTGAAAACCTTTTTCAGTATAATCTCATGAGAATTTTTTTCTAAAACCAGCCATAAAGAAACAACAACATAATGCTGAGTTTAGTTGATTGTTGGTTTGAAACACAGTTAATCCTTTCAAAGAGTAATGTTGAATTCAGTGTCCTATTTGACAAATACCTCTTGAAAAAATAACCAGAAGAATATTCTTTGAGGTTGTTGTCATTGAAACCCTTTAGACACATACCATAATGAAACATGAGGCATTTTAGCAATGTTCAGAGTGCATAGTGTTGGTTTCTGTTCAATCTTCTGAACCCAAAGGTGTGAGGAGGGGCATTTTTCATTTCTCAAAGTGGAAAACCTGTCTTGAAAGAAGAGAGAGAGAGATTGAAATTTGAATGAATATTTCTTGTGCATGTAGAAACTGGCTGCAAAACAGCCCTTCTCTTTGTTCCCCACCTTCTCAACTTATCTGAAATGCAGGTTTGTCCCTTAATATTAACCATGTCAGAGTGCTTTCTTCCTGTTCTCATTAGAAAGTTGGTTGTCCTCAGTTGTTTTTCAGTTCTTTCCCTAGATATTTAGTGGGATTCAGATCAGTTGCTACAACATGACATTTCTTTCCATTGGCCATTCCTACTTGTTGGAGATGAAAGTAATATACTGTGCTGCTGATTTGCCCTTTGATGAAAGATTTGGTTCAGTTCAGGATGTTTGTAGTCTCCATCAATCTGGATATTCATCTTCATCAGTTTTACATTAGGGATAGAAAAGTGTGCTGCTTAGCACCATTGGATATAACAGTGATTAGTTTTTAATCTTACTTCCTAGTCTATAGAAAGTTGAGCAAGATTTAATAGATGGTGGATCAGGAGCTGTATGGCAACAGTGGCTGTAGCCATAGGCAGTGGTGGTGGATTTGTAAATCCTCTCCTGATCTTCTGTCATCACACAAAGGTACAATAACACAGTCTCCCACAGTCTGTTTCTTTCACACAGCTCTCCCAAAATCTATCTCCCCCACCATATATGAATACTTACCTCCTCTACATGAGACCTCCTCTATATGAGAGTATTCCACTTACCTCCCCTGTATGGGGGAAAAATACCTATCAGTATTTTAACATTCTTTTCTTCCCTAGGCAAGGAAACTTTCCTTCTACTTTGTAGGCAAGGAAATATGGTTGCTTTCCATCTTCATGGCTTTGGTCAATGGATTTTTATCTCAGTAGTTTCTTGAGGAAAAAATTATAGAATACAAGAGGGTAGTGTATTGTTTGCCCTAGTAGCTTGCTGTATGCCTTGATTTCTGACTTAAGGATGGAATTATTGTGAGAGAAATAACAGAGGCTAAAACACCAAAACTTCTCATCATCAATACACTGCATTTCTTTCTCAGTAATTTGCAGAAAGGTAGCAATGGCCCCATACAGACAGGCCAACATAAAGCTGCTTCAGGTTACTTTGGAGGTATGCTGTTGAAATGATGCATGCGTCCTAAGAATCCGGAAGTTGCGCTGAAGCTGTGCTCCAGTCATTAAGACTGGATTGTGGCTTTGGCATGGCTTCTGGACTCTTAGGACACATGCATTATTTAAACAGCATACTTCCAAAGTGACCCGAAGCAGCTTTATGTTGGCCTGTCTGTATGGAATTATTGTGAGAGTTTAATTGCTGAGACCAAAAGAAATTCAGAAAATCTTTTGATACCTTAAAAGACAAACACATCTCTGATGACATAAGCTTTTGTGGGTTCAAGTAACAAAAGCTTTGGCGGATTCAAGGAACAATTTATGAGAACACCTAAAATCCAAATGTGCATGTGGTATGATGTGCAATATGAAAGCATTCCTATGGAGCCATGTTTTTTCATTATAAAAACAGCCTACAATAAAAGGAAGTAAATCATGTGATGTCAAAATCCAAACTTACCTCAGGCAGAAACTTGCATACACATAGATCATTTTTCAGTTTCAACCTTGAGAATCCTATAGTCAGTTAACTCCAGCCTTGTCATCCATCTTGCTTCCTTCTTATCTTACCTGGCACATAGAATTGTTGTTGTTAACTGCCATCAAGTCAATTTCAACTTATGGTGACTCTATGAATATGAAACCTCCAAGTCACCCTATTATCAACAGCCTTGCTCAGGTCTTGCAGACTAACAGCTGTGTCTTCCTTGATTGAGTCTATCAATCTGGAATATGATCTTCCTCTTACCTTCACCCTTACAAAACATTATTGTCTTTTCTAGTGAATCATATTTTCTCATGATATGTCCAAAGTACAACAGTCTCAGTTGAGTCATCTTGGCTTTTAGAGATAGTTTCGGCTTGATTTGCTCTAGGACCCATTTATTTGTTTTCTAGTAATCCATGATATCCGTAGAACGCTTCTCCAGCACCACATTTCAGATGAATTTATTTTCTTCCTATCAGCTTTCTTCACTGCCCATCTTTCACAACCAAACCTAGAAATACACGGTCAATCCTAACTTTAGTATTCAGTGATATATCTTTATGTTTCAGGATCTTGTCCACTTCTTTCATAGCTGCCCTTACAAGTCCTAGTCTTCTGATTTCTTAACTGATTGATTGACTGTTTTGATTAACACTGAACTATTTCAGTGTCTTCATTGTCTACTTTAAAATGCTCTATATCATCTGGTGTCATTATTTTGTTTTCTTAATGTTCAACTGTATAATCTATACTGTATACTGTATAATCTATACAGCATAGGCTACTTATCTTCTGAAATTCTTTGGTGTGCTCCATTATCGAACATATGTTTGCAAAATGATTCCTAGCGTCTCTTCCTTTCCTGAACCCAACTTAGGTATCTGGCATATCTTGCTGCACGTATGGTAAAAGTTTTTATTATAGAATTCTGAGCATTACTGAGTGCATGGAAAATTAAAGCAGTCCTATGATTATTGTAATCCCTGGTATTCCCTTTCTTGAGGACTGGAATGTATATTGAATGTTTCCAATTGGTGGCCCATTGTTTTGTTTTCCATATTTGTTGACAGATTTTAGTTAGAACTAGAGTAGATTCCGTTCTGTTGCCTGAAACAGTTTTCGGTTGATGTGCTGACTGTTTCTAGTGATTGATTTTTACCATATGGTCTTAGTAAAGCTTCCACTTTCCTTTCTAAAATTGTGGAGTCATCTTCAAGTGGTTCTTCCTTGAATTAACCTGTCTTCCTTTTATCTCTTTTATATACTGTATATCAATGGTGGCGAACCGGTGGCACTAAGAACCCTCTCTGTGGGCACACTCTCTGTCACCCTACCACAGAGTTCGCCAGATTTTGTTACTAGAAAGCCAGAGGAACGTGGCACTTTGTGATAAATAAGTGGGTTTTGGGTTGCAGTTTGGGCACTTGATCTGTAAAAGGCTTGCCATCACTGCTGTATATAGTCAACTATAAGTTGACCTCATGTATAAGTCAAGATCATGTTTTGGGGCCAAAATCATGGATTTTGTCATGACATGTGGAAAGGTCAAGGATAAAACTTGGAGAATCCTTTATTGTGTGTATGTCTGCATATGGCAAGAGAGACTCTCGCTAAGGCTTTTTGCTTAATTGTTTCAGCCAGATGTGCGGGCGGGAGATGGACTCTTAAGCAGCAATATCAATCAATCACCCAGGACTCTTTCTGCTTGGCTCCAGAGAGGAATAAACTCCTCTCTGCACCACATGGGGAAATCTGAAAGCACTGCTATCACATTACCACAGTGACCTATAGATAAGTTGACCAGGGATTTTGGGGTCAATTTTTGGCCATAAATTTTTAGACTTATAGACGAGTATATATGGTAGTTCTTCCATGTGTTATTTCCATAGTCTTTTTATTTCTATTTGGTCGTGTAATATGTTCCCCTGCTGGTTTTAGCACATCTCCATTCATGGTTTAAATTTTCCTGTTGCACAAATACAAGAGAGCTGGCACAGTTCCAGAATTAACAGAAAAAGAACATTTCCCTTAAATGCTCTCTCTTGCTGCCTCATGTTCAGCCACACAATGTAAGCTCACAGTGTGCAGTGTTCAATATTAGTTTGGAAGCCACATCATCTCCATGAAGAAAGAAAGCACATGTAAGAGTGGTAGCAGATGCACCATACACTTTGTTATGAATATCTTTTAGCCTTTTGCAGTGGCCCTATTATTATTAACCTTTATTTATGAAGCGTTGTAAATTTACACAGCACTGTACATGCAGTCTTTTTAGTTAGACAGTTCCCTGCCAGGCTTACAATCTAAAAAAACATGACACAGAAGGAGAAGGGAATGGTGGAGGGAAAGGGTAAGAGGTCCAGCAGTTCCTCTCTACCTCCAAGGCCTGGACCAAGGCAGATGAGGCTAATAAGCACTCTTGCCACATGGCTGATTTTAACTGTATACCTGCCAACTGTCCTGACTTTGCAGGGACAGTCCCGATTAATCTTTGATCACCCCACTTTTTAAATTGCTTTTCAAATGTCCCAGTTTCTTTCTTCCTCTCATCTTTCACCTTTGTCCTCAGTTTATTTCAGTTGTTTCAAACTGAGTTCAAAGTGCAAAAGTGGTTTGTACTCAATTATCTCAACAAGGAAGGAGAAGAGAGGAGATGGTCTTGGCTTTCCTTGTAGGGTAAGTCAAAAGCAAACTGCTACAGCCTCTCCAAACTTGTGCTATGTTCCTCATGAATAACCTTTACCATCTTGAGCGCATGATGATGTTGCTTAGCCATGCAAAACCTGGTGAAATGTTGCAACTAATTTACTTTACTGCTTTTTAAAATTTCATTGATGTACAGGAGTAGGAGGAAAATATGTAAGGTTTTATGTCTTCTGACTCATTAATCAGGGTTTTTCTGTATTATAATAGTCTCCCTTAAAAAATGGGACCCATAGGTAAAGCTACCATATGGCAGCTTGGGCGGGATAAGATGTAGGCTACAAACTGTATTATGTTTATCTCCTGAGAGTAGAACCTTTTTGTCTTTCTGTGTATGCATAGACATGTCCTTAGTATTCAAGGTCAGTTATTGTCAAGCTTGGTTGTTTATCACAGACAATTCATCATTTATTCTTATAAAAAGTCATGTTCTTAAATATTTCAAAATTGTACTATTTGCAGAGTGGCAGCCAGCCAGGAAAGCACTGAATAGTCATTTTTGTCCATCTTCCTGTCTGTCTAACTAACAGTGTGTGCTGTTTTTTGTCTTGAAGACATTGCACAGTACTCTGTCAAGGGAACCTACTTTATATTTAGACATGCAATAAATTAGCCTTGGAAAAAGACCAAGCCATTCAACTATATTTCTTTGCAGTACAAGCTGTGTATTTATTGCACATGGTTTTAGACACAGTGTTTTCTCTCTAACCTCACCTGCTTGGTACTGAAAGAAAGTATTTTGAACAAAGTATTGAGGACTATTGGCTGGTAAGCCTTCAATTTAACATAGATCTTTCCCCCTCCAGGTTTGTTATATTTGATTATGATATAATGTACAGCTCCTGGTTTTCATAATGTTGGAGGTTATCTTTCGTTACCTAGGTAAATAATATTTTTGTGATTTGGTAACAGATGGGTTCTTGGGAGTCATTTGAGGTAACAGTGTTGTGGTGAATGTAGTGGAAAGACTTGCTTGCTTATTTATTTCTTGGAAGGATTTCTAAATCACCTATCAGGCTCTTTTAGGAGTCACAAGACTTCCAGAGAATCTTTCAACTTATTTAAAACAATAGCAGTGGTAGTTTTACACAAACATTTAAATTTAAAATGAATAGATCCTTATGAAAACTCCCTAACTAGTTCAAGGGTAACACTTGAATAGGTGTTCGAGGTGGGAAGAGCCCAACTTGTGATCCATCCCACTGAAAATGAATTGCCACCCAAATGACATTTCCATTGCAGAAAGCAGTGACTGTCACAGTTCTGAAGATTTTGGAGGCTGTTTTTGCTTTCCTTGGTGTTACCCCAAAACTAAAGAGCAAAAGAAAACTGAAATTTCCCTTAATCCTCTGTGCCTCTGTCCAGGATTTTAAGACTTATGGCATATCCTGTTGTTGGTAGCTCTCCCCACCCCACATTTCTTATTCTTGCACTAAATGTTCCCATTCCTGCACTAAATCAAATTGTTCATCCCAGGTAGAACGTAGAACCAGGGAATCAGTATGGATATAGTAGTCAGTACAGTACTCATGTAAATCCCTTCTTTTGAATGAATCCCTCCTGTCAAGTCTTAACTATTGGATTTAGGCTACTGTTGGCCACTACTTGTATAAAATTTATGCCCTCTTTTGGAAAAGTTACCCTTTGGGCTGTAGCTGCCAGAATAGCCCCAGCTGACATAGCTAGCAAGACTCTGCTTGTGTCCTTTCAGATTCTGGTACTCTCCCATAATTCTTCACCAACTGGTTTGTTGAAGACCCAAAACTAAGAACCTATATATGTGAGGATATGACTACATAGCTTTGGTGTTGCCTTGCCTTGTAAACTTGAGCTGATACTATAAGCAATTATCTGCTAAGCTAAGAGAGTAAAGTTGGGCAGGCAGTATCACCCCCCCCCCCACTCCTGAGTTTCTTGTAGGCATAAAATGTAACAAAATAAGAAACCAGAGGCACCTAAATGTGTTCTTCAGGGGGGAAAATACTTGTCAGATGCCATTAGTGTCTGAGCTACTTAGCCACTTGACTAAGGTGGCAATTTACTGTTTGTTTAATTGACCACAAATGAAATGCTACTACTTTTCTGAATTTCTATTTTTTTTCTTTTCTAACTGGTTTAGTGGATCAGTGAAGTGCAGTTAAGTGTATTATACTTTCAGACGTCTTACTAAGCCTCAATGTCTTGAGTTACTTTAGCCGGGGCAAATGAATCAAAGATGAGTTGTCATACTCTGATTAGAATACTTTGGAAATAGCATCTACTCGTATACGTCTCTCACATTGAGGATTCTATAGTATGCAATCCCATAGATTTACAGTACTACAGTACCTCTGTTCAGGATGTCGTAGACAAACGGTAAAATATTAAAGACACTGTAAAGTGGGCCCATGGTATTTGGTGGGGTTTGATTGCAGACTCCTCAGTTGATACCAAAATCTGTGGATAATCAAGTCCCATTAAATGTAGTGGGGTAAAATGACATCCCTTATATAAAATGGCAAAATCAAGTTTTGCTTTTTGGAATAAATATATTCAAGCTTTGAATGGTTGAATCTGTGCATAAAGAACCCGTAAACAGGGAGGGTCATCTCTAATTATATAATTAAAATACAATGAAGTTTAAAGTAGTTTAAAAACAGATCAATGACATAAAATACAAGTGGATGACACCTAGCTTGAAAGCAGTATATCTGAAAAGGATCTGGAGGTCTTAGTAGACCACAAGTTAAACATGAGCCAGAAGTGTGATGCAGCAGACAAAAAAGCCAGTGCAATTGTGGGATGCATCAACAGGAGTATAGAGTTCAGATCAAGGGGAGTAATAGTCCCAATCTGTTCTGCTTTGATCACACCTCATCTGGAATATTTCATCCAGTTCTAGGCACCACAGTTCAAAAAAGATATTGATAAGCTGGAAAGTGCCCAGAGAAGAGCAAACAAGTTGATGAAAGATCTGGAAACCAAAACTGGGTATGTTTAGCTTAGAGATGACAAGGCTGGGAGGTGATATGATAGCTGTCTTTAAGTATCTGAAAGAATATCAAAGATTGAGTTAGCTTTTTTTCTGATGTTGAAGACACAAGAAAATCAAACAGTGGATACAAATTACAAGAAAAGAGATTCCACCTAAACACTAGAAAGAATTTTTAAGAGTTGTTCAACAGTGGAATAGACTGCCTCACAGGGTGATGGACTCTCCATCTCTGGAGGTCTTCAAGTAGCAGTTAGATGAGCATTTTTGGTAGTGCTGTAACTGTGTATTCTTGCATGGCTGGGATTGGACTATATAGCCCTTGTGGTACCTTCTAACTCTATGATTCTATGATTCATGCAAATGTATGGGAACTCAATCTGTGTGTATGTAAATATCAAGTTTGGCCAAAATCAGTTTATACATTCCATTGTAGAAGAAAAAAATAGACATGCAAAGTGTGTTTGTCTAGTGAAATAAAGTATTTGGTAGATTAGGTCCAAAATTTTATGACATTCTTTCTTTTAGTAACATTAGATAATACATCAGGTTATGGCTCAATAATAAAACTTGTGAATTTGTGTTGTTTAACAGTCTGACATACAGACTACAGCACACACACACGTGCATATGAGTTATTCCTAGTGGCATAAAAGCAGTATGAATAGTGGAGAATAAACATTTTCTGACATCTAACACATTTCAAGTTCTCAAATCTAACTCACTTCAAATTCACATACTGTTGGACAAAACAAAACCTTACCCCTCCAATGTATTCACATTAATTTATTTGCCATAACACCAAATCCTTTAACTAAACCACATCTTTCTTTCCCTTTAATGTTTTTTCATTACTAGAGTGCACAGCAAAATAATAACATTTTAAAATCTAGTCATTAATAATTATTTTGTAAAGAACAAACTATTTCCAAGGAGAGCCTGATTAATCACAGAAAATTGCAATGATGACCAATAAATACAACGTCAGGCAAATCCAATTACTGCATACAAATTGTACAGATAATGATATTCCTTAAATTAAAAGAGCAAATCTAATTATTTTATTTGAGTGGAGTGTACAGGAGCTGTCTAAAGATATTTCGCATGACTTTCTTTAGATACAGTAGGAGCAAAGGGATGAGAAGAAAGATATTAGTTTCCCCCTCATACTTCCATAGATTTTTAAAAAAATACTATTTGTCTCGGTCTCCATTTTCTTGTAACTATACATATTTAGCATAAAAGTTTATCTTTTGTAATTTTCTGTTTTTATTTTTTTTTAAAAAAAGAAACATATCTGATACGAAACATGATAAAAGTGATTCTTAACCTTAAAATATGTAAAAGAATCCTGTAACCTATTTGTTGTTATTATTGCTATTATCATCACCATGATATTTGAAATTTTGAAATTTTATTTATATACCGCCGTTCCTATGATCACGGCGGTTTACAAAACAAAATGAAAATACAATACAGTACAGATTACAGATTCTCCCCATGGAGAAACGCCGCTCCGGCGGCAAGGAAGAGTCTCTCTGGGCCGCTCCTGCCCAGGTGGAAAGCGGGCGGGCGGGCAGTTAGGGAGGGAGGAGCCTCTTTCTTCAGGCTAGCCCCTGATGGTACTGGGCCAGCCTTCTCTCTCCCTCAGAGGCCGAACGATGACAGTTAGGGAGGGAGGAAGCCTCCGTCTTCAGGCCACCCCTGATGGTACGGGGCCACCTTCTCTCTCTCCAGCAGAGCCGAACGATGACAGGGAGGGAGGAGCCCGTCTTCAGGCCAGCCCTGATGGTACTGGGCCAGCCTTCTCTCTCCCTCAGAGGCCGGAAGAGTACAGTTAGGGAGGGAGGAGCCTCGTCTTCAGCTAGCCCCTGATGGTACTGGGCCAGCCTTCTCTCTCCCTCAAGCCGAAAGATGACAGTTAGGGAGGGAGGAGCCTCCGTCTTCAGGCTAGCCCCTGATGGTACTGGGCCAGCCTCTCTCTCTCCCTCAGAGGCCGAACGATGACAGTTAGGAAGGGAGGACCTCCTTCTTCAGGCCAGCCCCTGATGGTACTGGCGCACCTTCTCTCTCCCAGAGCCGAACGATGACAGTTAGGGAGGGAGGAGCCTCCGTCTTCAGGCCAGCCCCTGATGGTACTGGGCCAGCCTTCTCCTCCCCAGAGGCCAACATGAAGTTAGGAGGGAGGAGCCTCCGTCTTCAGGCCAGCCCTGATGGTACTGGGCCAGCCTTCCTCTCTCCCTCAGAGGCCGAACATGACAGTTGGAGGGAGGAGCCTCCTTCGTCATCCGCCAGCCCCTGATGGTACTGGGCCGCCTTCTCTCGCTTTATATATAGCACCATCACTGTATGTGGCACTTTACACGTAAAAGAACAATTCCCTGCTCTCAGACTTACAATCTAATTAAGACATGACAGCAAAGGAACAGAATGGTAGTATGGGAGTGGGATAAAGTCCAGCACATACTGCTTCTTCTTCTTCCCTCCTTCCAAGGCCACAGCAGAGGACCCTTCATTAGCTTCTGGGCCTAGGCGTGATGGAGCTGTGCCTTCTTCTTGTACTCTTGTTACGCCAGGTTAGTGACAGTTGGGATGGAGGGAGGCACTCCATTTTTAATTTATAAATTTCTAGCATGTGTTTTTGTGGACTTCAGTCCACACCATCAGATTCATGGGGTTCATGAAAGCTTATGCTCAAATTCCATTTTGTCAGTTAGTCTCACAAGTGCTATAGAATTCCTTTATATCCTTTTTATGCTGAAACAGACTATTGCTAGTTCTTTGATCACTGCTTCTGAGCATGTACAGGATACCTTATTCTCCAGATTAACATACTATAGCATGCCTCCATATATTTAGTAATACAAGTAAGTGCATTCTTCCAGGAAACACTGCAGACCTCCTGAGTTTTCCTTCTTTTTAGTGTCTAGTGCTACTTATACTTTTCTTGACAACATTCTGAAAACCAGGTGTCAAATTCACACTTGGTCATAATGTGGGAGACCTTGGGCAACTCACTCTTACTCACAGGCTAGGGCAACCTCTTCTAAACAAATCTTGCCAAGAACCCCCTCCCCACAATAATTTCACTTTAGGATCACCATAAGTCTGGAACTATTTGAAGGAACGCAGCAGCAGCAACATACCTCAGTTGAAAGTAGATGTATTTCTGACTTTGAAACACATCTGAAAATAGATGTGTTCCTGACTTTGGTACTAAAGGTAGAAATAAAATGGAAATAATAGGAATAGGTTCTCACACCACAAAAATGAAGAGCAGTTAAATGGGTTTCAGCAAACTTTTTATTCAAAACTGGCATCATGCATGTGTGAAATGAAACCATCATAAGTAAACAAAAACAATTAGAATTTTCTAGAGACCACTTGAAAGCTTCTTCTAATCTATAATGCATCGTGGGGTGATTTTCTTCCCCAATAGCCTCCACTTTTCTTATGATTTGCATTTTGGTGATGTAATTTATAGTTCTATGCTTTTTCAACATGTCAGGATAGCTGGTGAGGGAGGATACTCTTTCTCTGTTTTGCTATTCACCCTTTCACAGTAAGTGATTCTTACTGTGAGTAAGATGGTAGATAAGTCAGCTGTTTACCTTGTACATAAACACCCCCAGCTACAGTAGAAAACATCTAGAGTTGACTCCATTCTTTCTAAGTTATTGCATTGTTTACTACAGATATGCTGCTGCAACTCAACACTGAAAGCCAAAGCAATAGCATTTATACAGTGCGCCCTTTCCTTACATGGGGGATCCGTTCCGGACCCCCACCCCCCCACCCCCGTGTAAGGAAAAAACGCATATTCTGGAGTCCCATTAAAAGTAAGCTTCTGGGAATGCCGAGGCATCTTCTGACGCAGGCTTCCAGTGTATGCTGGAAGCCGTGTATGGTGCACCCACGTATAATGCGGGTGCACTGTATTTCTGTACTGCTTCATAGTGAAGTCAGCATTCTCTAAGTGTAAGCCAATTGCCCGCAACAAGCTGGGTATTCATTTTACCAAACTACGAAATGATGAAGGGCTGAGCCAACCTTGGAGACTTGGTTCAAACTCACCACATTGTGGTACTAGCATTTAACCACTGCACCAGCAGGGTTCCCTGGTGAAAGTCTTGTCTTTCTACAGCCCTCCTTCATCTTCATCCCTAAGCCAATCTTGCCAAAAAAACCAACACCCCCCCCCCAAAAAAACCTTCTAGTTAGACAAGAAAGGAGGGCTGGATTGGGGTTCCATAAAAAGACTGTTAAAAGGAACTTCTTTGTTAGAAGCTTTGTTAACTGAAGTATTTAACATTACCTGGTGATGAGCTATGTATGTGTTTAGTTTCTTTTCCATCATCACATAAAATGTGGGGCAGCTGTGGGAGGATAGAAGTCTACATTAGCCCTACGGGAGACCTTGGAAAGTTCCACAGCACCTCCCCTGGCAAAGCCCCAGATTCTCCCCCCCTCCCAAATGCCAGCAGCCTCACTAGACCTGGAAGGCCACTGATGAGGGTGGGTTGTTGTTGTTGCTTGGCAGCCTTTTCTGGGTCTAGCAAGGCTTCTGGGTAAGTGGGAAAGGACGATGATTCCATTTCTTATCCAACCAGCAACCCCACCAGACCCAGATATCAGCCCTTTGTCACCAGTGGCCATTGCTGGGTGTGGACTGCCACTGCTCCCCAAAAGCCTTTCTCCAGCTTGATCAGCAGCTGCACCAGACCCAAAAAGAGCTGCCAGGTGACAGTAGCCTCCCACCCCCACCAGTGGCTGCATGTGATGGATAGCACAGGCCCTCTGACTGGCAGAGTGTTCATCCCGCTCTGAGGTGTCACTCAATGTGATCTGAACCCCTGCACCACCTTAGTGACGTCCCTGGTATTATGCTTTGTGCAATTATGTGTATGTACAATTGGAACATATTTCTGCATGAAAGAGGCTTCTACCTCAGTAGGTCCAAATTTGGGGTGGGGCAAAAACAGAAGAGGAAGAAGATCTAAGAAAACATCTGCATCTAGGAAAAATTACATTTGGGTCTACAGAATCAGCCATTCTGAGAACTGTAGATCAAAAAAGAGAACTTTTTTCAAGGTAGGACATTTTCTAATTGGGTACTTTTGCAAGAACTGTTTTTGTGTGAATAGAAGAAATGTTTAAACAGGCAGACTACTTTGGTGGTAGAGGGCTACCAGTTTTACCAGCTTATGAGGAGCTATTCTTGGTAAACCTATATATTTTTAAGTGGCACAGTGTAACAGTGAACTTCCTCTCCTTGAAATGTATACAGTATATTTTTCAAGGGGAAAAAATACACACGCCAGCCAAACACCAGGAACTGACTGTGCTAGATGTGTTGCTACCTCCCAGTGGTACTCATTTAACAAGAGTTTTTCCCTCCCTGAAAATATAAATCACCCAGATATTTTCCTCAAATAGAAACAGTTCAATTGTCTTTTCTGTGATTTCTCCTGCAGGAGCACTAGAATATTTGAGTTATAAACAAAACAAATAAGAAAAGGGGGAAGAAGGGGATTCTGGAGGGCATTGTGAGAAAGAAATTTACAACAGTGTAGATAGTTTACCTCTCCTTAGGACTCTGGGTTGCATCATGGCACCAGAAGCTGGGACAAATAGAGCATGCTGCTACTCTGAAAAAACAAATGCCACTGACTTCTCTGAACTACAGCAGTGTTGCTTCTGGGAACTGGACCATTTTTGTGCCATAAAGTTCCTTTTGGTTTGAAAGCAGACACATCTGCAAAGGTCATGCTGAGTGAGCTCAGAGGCTCACCAAATGTCACTCATTTTTTTCAGTTGTAAGTATCAAAGGCAGCATCTAAACAGAGTGCAGTTTAAAGGATAAAATACATGTTAGTGATATCCTGATTATTCCTATAAATTTGAAAAGCTCATTGGTTTTTGCAGTAATGAATAATATAACACAGGGTTAAGAAAGTTGGCAAAATCAACTCTGAGTAATCTTTGCCTAAGAAGACCCTATGTAATCCATGGGGTTGCCATAAGTCAACAGGTGAGTTGAAGACCTTGAAGGATTTGAGCATCTGAGGATGGCAAACCCACATTGTCCCCAATGGCGGCACATGCATCCAGCCACACCACCATTAGGGATAACTGCACTGAAGTCCTCCCCCTCCCTATTCCTTCCTTCCTTGTTTGTTTGCTTACTTGCTTCCTCTCTCTCTCCCCCACCAAGGCTTCTGCCTTGAGCTTGGCTTCGGAGGTGGAGGCTGAAGCCCTTTTGTCCTGAAGGAGCCAGCACTGGGGCCAAGACTTGGGTCTCGGAGCCTGGAGATTCCGTCCGAAATGTTGGGCTGTGGGGGGGGGGTGCTTTGAGACCGAAGCCCTGGCCCCAGCACCGGTGCCAGCTCCCTCCAGCCAACAGGGCTCCAACCTCTGCCTCTAAACCTCCCCTGAAGCCAATCCCTGGACAGCAGCCTCCGAGGGGGAGGTGGGGGAGAGAGGAAGGAAGGAAGGAGGAAGCTGAGAGAGAAGGAAGAAGAGAGAGAGAGAGGATGGAAGGAAAGAAAGAAGGAAGGAAGAGGGAGGGAGGGAGGGAGGGAGGGAGGGAGGGAGGGAGAACTTCAGTACAGTTGTCCCTAATGGTGGTGTGACCATGTGGCTCCTCTGCCATTAGAAACAATGTGACTAGAGAATCTGTGAATTTTGGTATGGATCCCCAGCGGATACCAAGGGCCGACTGTACAATACCAGATATGAAATGTGAGGATCTGTGTTCAAATTCCCTGACTTTTGAAACTTTAAAACAGTATATTTCCAAATGTAAAGGAAGGTGGGATAGGAAGAGTGATAAGAATAGCAATAGCTTTGTAGAGAATTTAGTCTTATGTTGTCTGTTTATCAGACTAAAAGAGATGATGGAATATCTAATGTAGTAGATGTATTATATGTTGTATGGTTAATGGTATGTAACGGTATGTAATTGTAAATATAAATGTTTGTTTTTTGTTTTTTTTTGTTTTGTTTTGTTTTGTTTTGTTGGTTTGTTTGTTCGTTTTTAATTGTAATAAAACTTTAAATAAAAAAAATAAAACAGTATTTATGAAGCAGTGACACTTGGCATTCTTCTGGCAAGAATATTTTGTGTTGTCAGTATAATCAAATACTGTCAATAATGAAGTCGAAGGCTTTCATGGCCGGCATCCATAGTTTTTTGTGGGTTTTCGGACTATGTGGCCATGTTCTAGAAGAGTTTATTACTGACGTTTTGCCAGATGCCACAGATGCTGGCGAAACGTCAGGAATAAACTTTTCTAGAACATGGCCACATAGCCCAAAAAAACCCACAAAAAGCTGTCAAGAATACTTTGAATTCATTTGGGTTATATAAATAATAAATAAATAAAATTTTTATATTTTATTTATATCCCGCCCTTCTTATAATCAGGGCGGCTTACAACAAGGTTAAAATACAATACTTACAAGACAAGAAGACACGAAGAATTAAAATACAAATGCAGCAAGTCATACAAAAATAACAAGCAAAAAGCCCCATAGCCCAACCTCTTGGCCACGGAAGAGGAGGGAGGCCCACAGGATTTTATTCGGGGAATGCCTGTTGGAACAGGAAGGTTTTTAAGTCCTTCCTGAATTGGGCCAGGGTGGTGGACGAGCGGAGCTCAGTGGGCAGCGTATTCCAAAGGGCTGGGGCAGCCGTGGAGAATGTCCTCCGTGTGGTGGAGGCTAACCTAGCCCCAGGCACCTTCAGTAATTGCTGCCCAGATGTTCTGAGGGTGCGAGGCGGAATGTACGGGGAGAGGCGGTCCTTTAGGTATCTATTTAGATATATAATCCCTCAAATACTATTTATGCCAAATTGTCTTCATTCCTGGTTCCTTATTTTAAAACAGTCCTCGTTTGTAATTTACTGAAAACATGGCTAAATGTTTCCCACCATTAAAAAAAATACGCTTCTCAACCTGATCTACGTGTGGCTGCATAGTTAGCTAAAAGGTTATCTGATCTGGTTGACTTATGCTGACAACCCTTTAGCACTATGTATTCTGTGCTTATGACTCCATATTTAAATTCCACATCTAAACAATGGATTTAAATTAAATCTCTGTAGGAAATGAACAAATAGGAGGTGTTCATTAGACCCTATTGTGTATGCTGATCAGATAAATTAAGAATTGGCAGTCTTCCTGCTAATGCACCACTATATTATGAAGGCTGGAAATTGTTCCTTTCCACCTTGAAAGCTTATGTGTTAGAGAGATGTATTTTAGTAATTTCACTCAACCTGAGAACCTTCAAATTTGTTATCTCTACTTTTATTATTAGGAGTTCTTGGCTGGCTCAAATTCTTGGTCTGCTCTTCATCAGTTTTTGTAAATGTTTTCAAAGATTTGATGGTTTTTAAAATCCATAATGCTCTCTCTCTCTCTCTCTCTCTCTGTCTCGGAGATGGATAACTGTGGCACATAATCAATCTATTATACATTTCTTATTGTTGTTTAGAAGTTGTGTCCAGCATATTGATGAAAATTTGACTTTTTAATATACAGTCAGAGAGAAGACTTGGCTCAGAACTGGCCAGCAATATGTTTCCTTACATCTGACTGACTTTTGCATTTCAGAAAGTGAAACATCCCTTTGATGTGCTTCACAGTTCTCTCTTTAAAAGGTTCCAGAGTAACAAAACCCCATAAATTTTAGTGAGGGTTAGTCACACTTGCCACAGGTTTTTGAATTGTCATGCTTGTTACTCACCCATCTGTTTTTTGTATACTTGGAAATGAAACAGACTCTGTAATTCTAGTTCTATGATGTGTGTGTTGAACAGTATTAAGAGGCAAATATCAGCCACAAGTACTAGTGACTTTAAAGATACACACATTTTGTAAAAGAAGCTGTTTTTTGTTGTTGCAATGTTGGCTTTACCTGAGAAATTAATTATCAGGTTTTCTCGAACTATGACAGAATAAATCTTAGTAAGTAAAAAAAAAATGTTTTGCACACAGCCAAGAGAGAACTTAAACAGATTAATTGAGAGCATTCATTCCTCTCTTCAGAGAAAGGGAAAATCTCTCCTGAGAGAAAGGCAACAACGTTCAATACCCTAGAGAGCAAGACTTTCATGAAGGCAAAGCAAAACAAAAGAAATATAAGCCTTTAACACTGTCATTGACCTTTAGCATAGCTGCTCAATTAATTTGGACAAATCACTGTTCACACTGTTGTGAATGGCTGTAAAAAAAATTCTTTGCTTTCCTCTGTGCCAGTCAATAGATACACAAACATACATTGGGATAGAGGAAGTAAACTGAAAGGATGTGGTGGAATTATCTAAAATCAGATCCACCCTTCCAGATTTTCTGTCTATGTGGCCTAACCAAGGGGTTAATCTTCACCCTTTAATTCCATGGTACCATATTTCTGTGATCATTTATTTGTTTCCTTCACTAATTAGAGATTATTTGTGAATAACCTATAATCAATAACAGGTGTATTTATTTGTCCATAACAATGTGTATTTATGTCAAAACGTATCACTTTCATTTACACCTTGTTCTAATTTTAACAAGTTTACCTATCAATGACATAAGGTTATTTTGTAAGGTAGACCCGTGGAAAAATATTATTCTTTCTTTCAGATATTATACAACCTGCCACCATGAAGTGCCTTTGCTTTAGTCACCTAGTTCTCATTATTCAGTATTTGTTTTAGGGTCTGGCCAGCTTCTTTTAAAGGAAACCACTGTCACGGTACAATATCTTTTGAGAATGAGAGAAAATCTAAAAACCAGAGACTGGAAAGAAAATAAAGCATTAAAAACACACCATTAGAAATAACAATTGCATCATAAATTCCACTCAGAATCTGCAGATAATGTTTCATTTAATTTTGTCTAAAGTATTTTCGTTCCATGAAAGATAAATGTACATAGTATTTCAGTACCACATCATGCTTCATATTTAGTATGATTCTACAGCACTTAAGAGACACTGAAGCATCTGCTTGTTTTCATCTGATTAAAAAAGCAACTGCAGAGGAAGGGGCCTCATACCGAGTCAGGCCATTGATCCAACTAGCCCAGTATTGTCAACTCTGATGGGCGGTGTGGTTCTTCAGTCAAGATTATTTATAATCTACTATCCAATGGACTACGGGTGCATCCATACAGATCAAAAAGACCAAAAAATTCCAGTCTTCATTCCTGTTCTTTCCAATCTTATTTTCGAGTTCCATAATCGTTTTGATTATCCCAGGACATCTTCTGTCAGCTTCCCGAATATTCAGATACTTTTTATACCAGCTCTCCAGGTTGTCTTATTTTAATCCAGTATAAAATCAGGAAGAACAGGAATGAAATTTGGGACTTTTCAGTTAGGCTGGATGCATCCTTTGTCTCTCTATGAAGATTTTCACACCGGCGCTTACCGTGGGTTAAGCACCAGTAAACCATCCCTGAAGCACAAGGATGTGAAAGCCAGTCATGCTTCTGAAACATCAATGAAGTGTCCCCTCATCTCTACCGTCCTTGAATTGTTCGCAGAACAGCCATTTCCTATTAACAAGAACTTTGTGTTCTGGAAATGGCTGCTCCACGAACGATTCAAGGACAGTAGAAGTGAGGGGATGCTTCATTGACTTTTTCGTAGTGTGACCAGCTTTCACACCCTCGTGCTTCAGGGACGTTTTACCGATGCTTTACCGGCGCTTAACCCATGGTAAGCGCTGGTATGAAAATATTCTGTATGAGTTTGCCTGGGGCTGAATCCTCAAGAGAGGCCCTTCTCTCATATTCACCACTTTTACAGGCACAGCTTGTGGAGATGCAAGAGAGAGCCTTCTTGGTAGCTGCCACAGGCTCTTTGAAATTTGTTTCACAGGGAGGTCTGAGTGTCCCCCTCCTTGCTGCCCTTCTGTCAGCAGGCAAAGACTTTATTTTTATTTTGATAGGCTTTCAGAACTGAAGGTTTTTAAAGAAAGAGCTTTAGAACATGATAATACTGTTTTTATTGAACTATTTTAAACTTATGTTTTCTCCTTTTTAGTGTATGTTTTAAATTGTTTTAATATTGTGCATAGTTTAATTCTATTTTAATGTTGACATTAATATGTTTTAGCTATACAGTATTTGTTTTATACTGTAATCAATTTTGACTCCTTATTTTGCCAAAGAAGCAGAAATAATGATGGTAACTCTTATCTAGACACCCGTGGAGTTTCTTGGTCGTCTCCCAGCCAAGTACAAACCAGTTGGCTGATTTTCTGAAGTCATTGTCAAAAGCTTAAAGCGTCTTTTCATAAATGTCTTGTCTGCTCAGAAGCTCCGCAGGTTCCACATACAGCCTGGAAAGTTCTGAGCAGCTTTATTGCTGGGCTGGGTTAAGGTTGCCTGGTTGTCTTGTGAACCATCACAAGAGTGAAAGATGACAAAATGAGTTTAAAGGAAACTAAAACGTCTCAAGTGAGACAGTGACTGATCAAGTAGAAATACTTCAAGGAACTACTGTTCAAGATATCTATATATTAAATTAGATGCAGAAACAACCAGTGCATCATTCTAACTAGGATACAAGTTGACTTGTGTTCTTTGGGCACAATGGGACAGCATTACTAAAGCTATTTATCATGCATGTCAACATATGGGTACCCAAAATTCCTAATATTTGTGTGCAAAAATGTAGTATAAAATGACCCTTTCATTTTAAAGGATGTTGACATATGTGATCTGAAGAGAATTTAAAAGCTTTTATGTGAACAGGCTCTGAAGAGATCCACATTTCCAGCTGAACCAGCTTTGCATAGTACAAAGAAAGTGGTGGGAAGGGAGGTTTAAAGAGATCAGAGGTGTTTGTGAAAATTAGTCAGTATTAGTGTAATATTCCTTTAGGCAGTGTTTTATAATGCCCACCGGAATGTGTGGGTGGTGGGATCAGATTCCAGTTTAACTTGGTTGCTTTCATTCACTGACATGCAGTAATGCACATCTGTGTATCTCACTACTGACCTGTAAGCTCCACTGAAAGGACCTTGACACCTGCATTTACGAGAGTGGGCTTTGTGTCAGTGTTTGTTTGGTTTTGTATGTGATGAAAACAAAATTCAGCAAAGGTTATTGTACGATTATATGTTTGGGATTTTGGAGCAATGTAAAAGTTGATTTCTCAACTTTTCCTCTTGCTGTTTTCCACTTACAAATACATCTTCTTTCTGCTTTATTGTTGGGTCAATACATTCTTGTCTCTTTGCAAATGTTTGTAACATTTTTAGTACAGTATTCAAAAGGGCAATGGTAAAATCCCTATTGCAGTTTTCCACAGTAAGTTATTTAGATCTAGCCCTCTTTCTCCAACAGAGTATCCTACCTCTAACCAGCTAAGTCTCCATATAATACAGAAAGTAAAGGCTTGAATCTAATTGTTAATCCAAATTAGAATAGACCATTGATTAGTGTGACATTGCCACTTCCATCATACAGTTGGGAATAACAGATAGATAGGCCTAAAATAGCTGTGTTGCTTTGTTTTTTGTGTGTGGCATCAGAGGAGGCTTGCCATCCACTTTTCCAGAGGATGGAGTCTGTGACTTGTCCAGCTCGCCAGTAGTTTCATGGGCTGCGTGGGGAATCGAACCCGGTCTCCAGGTTCATAGTACAACACTCAAACACTATGCATAGTGCCTCCCGTGCTATATAGGGGGTTACAGACCGCCCATTTGGGGCGGGCTGTACCCGCCCCTTTCCCCGGTGTATCAGGGCCTCAGCGGCCAGAACGGCAGCCGTTGAGGCCCCGATCCGCCGCTTTTCAGGCTGCAGGGAAGCGGCAAAGTCGCTTCCCGCAGCCTGAAAAGGGGTGTCCCTGGGGCTTCAAGCCCCAAGGACACCCGCGGGGCGGGGGGAGGAGAAAGGGGCCGCTTGGCCTTTCTCCTTTGGTCCGCTGGGCGCAGCCTGTGAAGGCTGCGCCAGCAGACCAAACCGGAAGGAGCTCCGAAACGGAGCTCCTTCCTGCTCCGCTCTAAGGGCGCACCATTGCCCTGCGCGGGCGAGGACGTCACGTATAGACGCAGGCACGGCTGTGTGGAAGGCAGAGCCGCATAGAGTTAGGGGAGTGCGAAGCACCGCCCCTTTCTAACCCTAATGCGCACTCGTGCGATAAAGTGCCCATTGTAACGGGCCATAGGAAGTCAATAATCCTCATAATGATAATATAATAAGAATTCAATATATAGCTGTGTTAATCTGTAGAATCAGTAAGTAGAGAGATCTTGTAGCACCTTTGAGATTAGTTAATTTCAAGGGTGCTACAAGATCTCTGTACATAATAATGTAATATAATATAATCTGCCTGATGATTGTGGTCTTCTGGTGGACTCCTCTCTTGTTTTCCACTGGATACGGCCTTCTGTGCTGGGGCACTCTAGTTGTGATATGCCCTCACCTTGGAGGCCCAAAGAGTACCAAGGTTGGTGAAAAGGTTAAAACTTGGCTGCTTATTAAGGCATTTTGGAGGGGGGGGAACCTAATGATTTTATACAAGTCTGTATATATACGGCCTATTTTCCCTTATTAATTTTTTTTTAGTTTTAAATTATTTAGTTCTTTAATATGTTCTTTTACAATATTTAAATTACTGTCATTGTTTTAATTTTATTGATTTTATTGTAAGCCAGCCAGAGATGTTAAGATATAGGCTGTGATATAAGTATTAGAAGAAGTTAAAGAATAAATAAGAATGGATAATCTGTGCTTCTGGTCAGATCCTACAGAGTTCTTTTGTTTTGTGCTACCTCTTCAGAAAACAGCACTTTTTATTTATCTATGTTTCTGAACTGCTTTTCCCACACACTCATGCAGATTTGAAATCAAGGATGAGGAATGTATGGCTAGTTGGATGCACGGGTGGTCAGTGGTGAATTTACTCTTGTTTTTATGGCTGCTGCTACCACAGTTGTTCTGGGCTGTACAGGAATGTTCAGAGTGCTGAACCTCTGTCAGGAATACCTGGTAGCTGATGGCTGTCATGCAGCTAGGAGCCACTTCAGGAGAAACAGCTACAGAACTGAGAATGGAATTGCTATTGCCATGGCAAGAAATGTGGTGGATGTCCTTGGTTGAATGCATGCCCCCAGGGCCTCCTGTGTGCCCCCCTTTTATACTGAAAAGGACACCTCATAACATTTCAGGCCCATGAGGGCAATGTTCATGCTTTTGCTCTTCCAGGTGCTCTATACTGGGTGGCTGGGTTCCTCACACTGTTCCTTCCTGTCACTTTAAAAAGAAGTCTTCTCCGGGGTCTAAATTGATCAAGATAAGAAATAGCAAAAATTATGCTTAGAGAATACAAAGGTGTAGTAGTTTGAGTGTTGAATTACATCTCTGGAAATCAGGGTTCAAATCTTGGCTGTGAAAACCCACTGGGTAACCCCCACATCTTGCTGATAAAACCATATGATAGGTTCTCATTAGAGTCTCCATAAATCAGAAGTGAGTTGAATGCAACACAACAATAAGTGCAACAACACACTTTAAAAATTAGGGTGTATGCGATGGAACTAACCCTCTGAGGTCCATCAGGAACCTAGGGAATTTGCATGCCTCTGTTTTAACATTTACATACAAGTACGATGGGAATTTTGAGGGGCCCACGTCTTCATTATGGTGGTTGTATGCACTTGCAGTCACTTCAGTATTTCCAGAAACATTGCACATGTGGCACCATATTGGTGCTATGATTACTGGTACATACACAATAGATGGGTGTGCGGGTGGAGAATGTCCAGGGGTCAAGGCTAGGTGTAAGTTATTCTCCTCAGTTTTTCAGGTTTTTCTGCAGATTGCAGAACAGCCTTGTCTTCACATCCACAAGCTAAATGGTTCAGTGGCAGTAAGTCAGAGGTGACTGAGGATCTCTGTTCTGTTCCCCATTAATGCAACAGAAAGTCTTGCCTATAAGGCGCCATCACAAACAAACTACCCACACACTTTATGGAAGGCTTGTTCCCGCTGCAGATTGGAGAACAAGACTGAAATGAGTTAAAGGATTTTAGGTTTTGCAATAACTGATTGTACTGGGTTAATCTTTCCAAAGCATGCTATGTACAAGCAACTGATTAGTCAAGAATGTTAAAATTAATGTACCAACATTTATCTTTCAATGCCATATTTTCACTATGTTGTCAAACAAGGTCACAGAGTACAGTAAACTTTCTGTACATTTCAATTTTCAAA
The DNA here is from genome assembly GCF_019175285.1 of Sceloporus undulatus. Lineage (NCBI taxonomy): Eukaryota > Metazoa > Chordata > Lepidosauria > Squamata > Phrynosomatidae > Sceloporus > Sceloporus undulatus. Next base: position 173,186,294 of record NC_056526.1, on the reverse strand, counting down.
ATGAGATATGCCAGTCCAGTTTAAGTATCCTTGGCATAGTGTTTTCCTTTGTACTTTTTGCTTTTTCAATTGTTTTTTCTTTTCTTTTTCATAGCAGTTGTCTGAAACATCCTAAATATTTTGTTGGTTTTGGAGGTGTTGCTTTTGTAGGGTGTAAGTTCATGATTATTATTTTAAAAAAAGCTTGTTTTCATAACGTACAGTATGTGTTATAGTCCAACTTCTTCCTTTCTTACTTTATAAACAGCTTTCTTTCTTTCTTTTTTTCTTTCTTTTCGTAGTCTGTTAAACAGAGTGGCTTCTCCTGTTTATTCTAAGAATGCAGATAAGTAGTTTTCAAGGCACTGTTTGTAGTTTAATAGTTCCTGAGACAAGAGTCAACACACTATCTTCTAGACTCTCCTAGTCATAACTAATGATCTGTTGGCTTCCAGCTCAGAACAAGTCAGGAGACAGTGAACTCTGCAGCGGGAACAAGCCTTCCATAAAGTGTGTGGGTAGTTTGTTTGTGGTGGTGTCTTATAGGCAAGACTTTCTGTTGCATGAATGGGGAACAGAACAGAGATCCTCAGTCACCTCTGACTTACTGCCACTGAACCATTTAGCTTGTGGATGTGAAGACAAGGCTGAGTCCAAGCCAGCATTATTCAAATTGTCATGAGATACAGGGTAATAAAACAGGATTGCATTAACTTGCCATTCCATACTCTTCAACTATATTCAAAGACATGTGTTATTCTGGAAGATCACTATGCAAAGGGATAGTGTTGTAACTTTGAGACTAATTGAAAGAAAGAAACTGGTACCATCAGCTTTCGTAGACTTCAGCCTACTTCCTCAGATACATGCAGCTTTCTTTCTGCGAAAGTACATGCTACCAGCTTCTTTCTTTCAATTACTCTTCAAGTATATATATTTAACAGGTGCATTAATTAGATCTGGGAAAAGGGATTTTGGATTGCATCTCCAAAAAAACCTCAGCCAACATGGGCATGCCAGCCGAAGGATTATGAGAGTTATAGTCAATAAAGTTAATTTTTCTGTGAAAATGTAGTGTGCTTAAATCTCTTAAATCTCATTGTTGAAAACACAAGGGGTTTGAAAAGGCTTAAATTTGAAATGTACAATCAGCCCTCTGCATCCACAAATTCAAAAATATTAACACATAAAATATTCCAAAAAGCAAAGCTTGATTTTGCTCTTTTATATAAGGGATGACACTTTACTGTGCCACTGTATATAATGGGACTTGAGTTTCCATAAGGAGTCCTGGAACCAAACCCCATTGGATAATGAGGGGCCACTGTACATTGTGTTTCCTTGTTACTATCAAATGCTGTACAGACTTGTTTAAATAATAACAGTGATAGCAAGGGAGATAAGTCACATAGAGGGACATGCAAAGAAACCACTCTGGGTATACTTATCATATGTCAAAGCTTCTGAATGTTACATATGGGGTCTAGGAGATGTTTTCTTCCCATTCACAATAAACTAGTGATCACTTTTAAGAAACATTTTCATTGTAGTTCAGGGGGAGAACAACACAGCTTGCCCTGTTCTGTAATCACCATTCTGTATTGCAGTTATTCTGTACTTTTGGTTCATTATGGTTTGGATTATACATACCGGTAATGATTTTTGCAATACAGTGGATCCTTGTTATACGCTGGGGTTTGGTTCCAAGATCTCCCGTGTATAACAAAATCCGTGTATGCTCAAGTCCCATTACATATAATGACATAGCAAAATGGTGTCCCTTATAAAAAATGGAAAATCAAGCTAAATTTATACTTTTTTGGAACATTTTCAAACCGTGTATGCTTAAATCCGTGTATAAAAAATCCGTGTATAAGAAGGGCCGACTGTACTGCCTAAGGATATTTTACAGCCAGGGATGAGATCTGACTGCCTGCTGGCATTTGTCCAGTCTATGATTTTATGTACTGTGCTAATAAAAATATCAGGAGAGAAAAAATGCATTGAAATAATAAAAATCTGTTCTCCAGGTTGTGAAAAGCCTTTGGTTGTTTCTTTTGATCTGAATGACTTTGCATTTCAAAGTTGTTTCAAACCACAATTGTGAAGGTTCACCATATGGCTCCGGAAGTGTTTTAGGCTTTTGCAGAGATCACTTTAATCAGCGTGGTATCAAGGAAAATATTGGCATTGTGTGCCTTTAAGTTGTTTCTGTATTATGGAGACCTTAAGATGACCCTGGATGCCTAAATACCTTAAAGGCAGGAGATCCTGTCTGATCTTGGAAGCTAAGCAGGGTCAGCTCTGGTTAGCATTTACATGAGATACATGCAAATGCCTGCAAATACCAGGTGTTGTGTATATTTCAGAGGAAGGAATTGGAAATGCCACCTGTAAGTATTCCTTGCATAAGAAAATCTTATGAAATGCATGAGGTTGCCATTAGTTGACAGATTACTTGAAGACATATATTTACACACACACACACACACACACACACACACACGGGGGGGGGGGGCTATTATGGGGTTTTCTTGACAAGATTTCTTCAGAAGGGTTTTGCCACTGAGGCTGAGAGAACGTATCTTGCACAAGGGTTTCCATGGTCGACTCTGGGCTCCCAGATTCTTGGTCCAATATGCAAATCATATGTGAGGCTGCCTCTCTCCATACAGACTACATAGCACATAGGAATACGTAAAACAATAACACCAAACAGATATTAGAAACAAAGTCAACTGCCATTTTAAAATGTCAAATGAGTCTTCAGTGATGGGTTCTGAGAATCAAAAGAGCTTCATTTCTCTCTTTTATTTTGTTTAATATAATTACATTTTGTTTATCATAACAACTATGCAGTTTTCATTCAAATTGTAAGACAAATATGTAAAGAGGAAGCTCCCACTTATCTCATGGGTTAGGGACCGGAGGACGTTCAGAAAGTAGAATTGGTTAAAAAGTAAAATCAGAGGGGGGGGGGGGGTAGCTTGTAAATGCAGTTTGGCCACCAAAAAAACATGGATAACATGAATGCATGTGAAAACTTAATAACATCTAGATCCACAGATTCAATCATCTACCTTCTGAAAATGTTCAGAAAATATATATATTGTAAATTCCCAAAAACAAACCTTGATTTAGCCATTTTATATTAGATACACTACTTTACTAGGACACTGTATTTAATGGGACTTGAACATCCAAGGATTTTGGTATCCATGGAGAATCCTGGAACCAAACTCCAGCAGATATGAAGGCCCCCTGTATAAGAACAGACACTGTACAGTAATACTGTAGGAGAAGCACTGCCGGTAATCTCAGAAGCGTTATGGACTGAACACAGATTGAAGGAACAAAGGTGGTAAAGGGGGGGGGGGTGCTAAGCTGCAGTCTCTTCTTAGAATCATAGGAATTTATCACATGGGGAAAATCGAGGGTTTAAACTATTATTATCCTGTGAAAGTCATGCGATTGCGAGATTTTCACACACCTTGTGATTAAAAAGGACATATCCTGGCAATAACCAATCATTTATGGGATTTCCCCGTGAATGATTTGTTGCTGGTTATTTCCTGGTTATTGCCGAGATAAGTCCTCTTTAATTGCAACGTCATGTGAAAATCTTCAGTATGATTGCACAGCTTTCATGGGATAATGACAGTTTAAACCCCTGCTTTTCTCCAATTTTCCCTGTATGATAAAATCCATAGAATTACAGAGTCGGAAGAAAACACAAGGGCTATCCAGACCAACCATCACATGCAATGCAGGAGCTTATAATCAAAGTATCCCCAACAGTTGGCCATCCAGCCTGTTTAAAGACCTCCAAAGGAGAGTCCACTACACTCTGAGGGAGTGTGTTCCACTGTTGAACAGCCCTTACTGTCAGGAAGTTCCTCCTAATGCTATCATATCACCTCTTAACCGTTTGTTTTCCAGGCTAAACATACCCATCTCCCTAAGTCTTTCCTTAGAACGCATGGTTTCCAGACCCTTCACTATTTTGATTGCCCTCCTTTGGACACACTTCAGCTTCTCAACATCCTTTTTGAACTGTGGTGCCCAGAATTGGACACAGTATTCTAAGTGAGGCCTGATGAAAGCAGAATAGAATGACACTGTTACTTCTCTTGATCTAGATACTATACTTTTATTGATGCAACCTAGAATCATATTGGCCTTTTTAGCTGCTGCATCACACTGTTGACTCATGTTCAGCTTGTGGTCTACTAGGACTCCTAGATCCCTTTCACTTGACTTGACACTTCCCCCCCTCTCAGATTGCTTTGGTAGCAGTGTGCACATGCAAGTAGTCCAAAACAAAACCTCCTTAGGAAGAAGACCTGACAACGTGCTGCTGTTTCCACACTTGCAAATTCCAAAGATAAATTCCATTAATTCAAAGAGGATTTCCATACTTCTTTCCATACTGCAGCTTTGGGACTGCACATGCAAGCAGTCTCAAGTGCGCCTCGTAGGCAGGAAGAACTGACAAAAGAGTGGATCCCTCCTTGAATTCATGGAACTTGTCTGTAATTTGAAAGCATCAAAAGAGCAACTCATCAGAAAGCAAGTTGTCAAAAGGCAAGGGAAGCCTGCATTAATCTAAATTCTGTTAAAATGTTTTGTTGAAAGTCTGAGGTTATATTATAAGTATATTCATTTATTTAATTCATATCCTGCCTACCTCCTGACATGGCACCAAATGTGACTTAAAACAAAATTAAACAAAACAAAACAAAAAAAAACAGCTGAAAGCTATTTTAAAAAGGTATTTAAAACGTTTTTTTAAAAAAATAACAATTATGTAGATTATTGTGTTAAAGCATCAATAATTTTAAACAGTATAAGTTCATGTAAAAACATAATATTCACCTCAATGTGACATTACACTAAAAGAGCTAATTAATCACTAAATTCCTGTTTAAATAAAAAAAGAAAGAAAGGGATGGGAGGTGATGGGAGGAGATCAGGATGGGAGGATAGTTTAACTTCTTATAGAAGGGAATTCTCCAGCCATTCTGCTTTCCCACATTGCAGAAATAAAGTTTTAACTGTCATGGCCCCATCCTATGTAACCTGGGATTTGTAGTTTAGTGAGATATTCAGCCTGGTCTGTTAATGAGCTCTGGTGCCTCGCCAAACTACAAATCCCAGGATGGAGTCATGGCAAGTAGTGTCAAAGTGCTTTATTTTTGCACTCAGTGTCTATATAACTATATTGATTAGGAGAACTCCCTCTCTAAGTGCTGAGTCCCTCAGATGTTAAAGCAGGTGACAAAAATGGAAGAAGAATTTAAATATATAAAAGATTGCAAATGTATTGTTGATAAATGCAAACATGAAATGATTCATCAATGAGCCCTGTGACCTTAATTGATGATATGATATTGCTGTTCATATTAATGTGTATGATGAAGTTGTAACCTTAGTTTGAGCGTTGGACTTTGACTCTGGAGACCAGGGTTTGAATCCCATCTTGGATATGAAACCCACTGGGTGAACTTGGGCAAGTCACATGCTCTCAGCCTTGGGAAGGCAATAGCAAACCTCCTCTGAACTATCTTGGCCAAGAAAACCCCATGATAGGTTCGCCTTAGGGTCACTATAAGTAGGAAACGACTTGCAGGCAGACAGTACACACATATGATAATGGTTATATTGATTAGTAATTATGAAGCTTCACCTTCATTAAATTGTTCAGCTATTCTTATTTTCCATAGATGACAATACCAAAGAGTGAACAGTATGTTGCATTCTTCTTTCTTTCATCTTCCACTTTCGGTTTCTGAGGGTATGACACTTAGAAAAGAACTTCTCACAATTAAAGTTGTTATGCAGGCAATTAGTATTGATGTTTTTGTTTGCTGATCTGTCAAACTGCTTTCTAGAGTCAAAGTCATCTGGTCTCTTATCAGAACCAGTGGAATAGTTACACATTTCTCCTGATGGCATGGTTGTTGCCAGGTGTCTAAAGAGAGCCACCAGGATACTTAACAACAGGGCCAACTTTCTCCCTCTGCTGCCATCTCATGGAATGGCTGCTGCAACTTCTTGGACAGTCCTCCTTTATAACAAAGGATGCTCCTCATAGTTGGTGCATATTTCCTTCATGTCAATAAGAAGAAGCATCCAAGACTTGGAGAAAGCATGAGAGGCCAGTTTTCATTGTATCTCTGTACGTCTTTTACAATCCCTGGATGATTGGATATTGCAGCCAGTATCAGTTTTTTCTTGAAGATCCCATTTTTCATTTCTTTCTCTATAATATCCATTTGTAGCATCTGGCTTCCACATTTTCTAGATACATTGTGATATGCAGTGAACTTTTGCTCCAAAGAAATTTTGTGAATCTTTCATGAATTAAATTCATAAATCACAAACCCATCTGTACCTGTTATAAATCACAAACCCATCTGTAGCAGTCATTTACATCCAACCACTCTCTTCATTATGTTTGGACTGTTTGTACCACCGTAAAGCACAGTTACAAAAGACTGTCGCTCATATTACAATATGAGATGCTATTTACAATTGTATGTTATTTAGTAGGTTTGTTTGTTTGTGGCTTTGGTCAAGGCTTGCTGTAAATTTCAGAGTGGATGTGCAAAACACAACTAACCATCTAGCACCTTTAACATTTTCACAACCAGAATCATATAGAAGCAGGATTTTCCAGGTTTGGCCATGCAGTACTAGATTACAGTACATGGCTGAATTATATTGGGTTATCTTGGGTGTATGTTACACAGTGACATACGATGCCAAACACCATACAGCATACACCATACAGACAAGTAGATTAATACAGAATGTAATTCTGTAATGAATTTTGCAATTAACAACAGTTTTGACTACTACCCTTGGTGTCTTTATCACATTTAGCCACATCTGCACATAGATGTGTGGTAGCAGCATAAAATAACACAGTGTCCATGGGTAAGAAAGAGATGAGAGGTTTCTGAAACTACCTGAGTGATAAGAAAGCAACCCCAAGGCTAAAGATGGACAATAGCTTGAAAGTGGTATTGAAAGAGTCATTGTTCCCTTCGGTGTATATAGCTTTCCCTTTTGTTCTTCTGTCATCTTTAGCTGAACAGGTTTTGCAGGTTTTTGAAGCTTCACAAATTTCTGCACACAGTGAAATAATAGTATAAATGTCAATGAGTTTCTTTTATACTAGTTTTAGCTTAAATATGCTAAAGGCACCAGATCCTGTCTGATCTTGGAAGATAAGCAGGGTCAGCCCTGGTTAGTACTTGGGTGGGAGATTACCAACAAATATTAGGAGCTGTAGATTATTTTTCAGGTAGAAACTGACAAAATCACCTCTGAGTATTCCTTGCCTAAGAAAACCCTATAAAATTAATGGGCCACCATAAATTGACAGCTGACTTGAAGCCACATACACACATACACAAGCTTAAAAAATAAAAAAAAACTAAACCTGGGGACAAATGTGTACAGCTAAAAGATTAAACTGGAGAAGCCAGTATAGTTTTTATAAAAGCCAGGTTTATAGTTACATTAAATATAGATGGATATGCATTTGTCTCTGACATGTGGTCTACACAAGTTTTCAATTCCATTCAGTGAGTTTATTGTAGTAACTGGAATTCGCCATATATACATTAAAGGTACATAAATGTATATAAAATACAAAAAAGTATTACAGACAGTAATCGTGTTTCAGACAATAAAGTAACACAATTTCAAATTTATTAATACAAATTAATACAAAATACAAATTAATATTCTGATTCCCCAAAACAATTTGTAACAGTTTTATCTGATTCTGTCTTTCTAATCTTTTTTCTTTCTTTCAACCAAACAAAAATAGCTGCTTTGTATATCACATAGCCATTGGTATCACTTCCAGAGGTTGAACTGACTCTGCAAGAGCATTCCCACTTCCATGACCCAGAAAGGGTTTCAGAAAACTTTCTCTTGGAGAAAGAGCAAGAGACAGATTAATATATGGTGAACAATGTCTTCCACCTGGCGGTGTGCACAAACATACAGTCTGTTTTCAGTGGCACCTTGTTACATCATCCACTTAGAACACTAGGTCCTAGAACTAACTTGAAATCACAGTTCAGTGAAAACATTACTTAGGGGAAATGATGTATGTTCAGTGGTATAATTAGCTCTGAAATGTTGTGTTTTTAAAAAAGAAAACCATGGAGAGAATTTAGGGATCTTGATTAATTGTAGATCCCTTCTAGAATCTATCCACAATAGCCAATCCCTTAATTGCCTCTTATTCATGCTCAAAGCAGAATTCAGCTCAGGGCAGCGATAGCTCTATACAAACTTTTGAGAACATTGGCTTCTAATATTGATTATTGCTCATTTCCATGTAACAGTGCTGGAAGGCACTCATTTGATAAAGTATCAATTTAATTAAAATACAGTCTACTCTTTTTTCAGTTGGTGGCCAACCAAAATCTGTGTGCAAAAAAACCCTGCAGATATTACAGATGGGAAACAGTAAAGTTATTGGAAGAATGTATTATGTAGAGTTTCCCAGGCTTTGTAAGCACTAATAGTACAGATTTCAGCACCATAAAGCATTTGAGTGATCACATTACTACTGTATTTTTTAAGGGCAGGTTTGATCAACTGTCCTCCCTTGTAATAAAACTTAATCATTGCTCCTATGGTTTTCTCTGCTTTCGGCTTCAGCAGCTCCCTATCCCCTTTCCATGAGAGAAACTCACTGAAAACAACACCAAAAGGTCTAAATATATGGATTTGTTCTATGACTTGATCTAAACTCCATTTGTGCCTTTGGCTGTGTCTTATCAAAACGTATGGTCATGGTCTAGAATAATTTCTTGACAGATTTTTATGTTTACAAAGCATCCAAAAATATTTTTAAAGACCTAAGCAGGAAAGAGTAATGAATACTAAATCATCCACATGCATCAGGTTGAAAATTCTTCCATCCTTGGTTACTTAGTTAAAACTGCTCCACTGGCTACCAGTTTGTTTCTGGACACAATTCAAAGTACTGTCATTGCTTTTTGAAGTGAATATTGAGCATGTGGCTTTGAAGAGATATCTATGAAGCAAACTAGCCAGTAATTTTATGGGCTTATCCTATCACTTTTCTTGTGAACTCGGAACATAATTCCACTCAAGAGGCCTTTGCCCAAAACTATTCATTGTGGTAAACAACCCAGCAAAAATAGACAGTCACCATTCTCTGTGTTCTTTACATTTAGTTTTCTGTCCCTGTCCATGTTGCATTCAGGAACAGTTGTGGCAGTAGAGCTATCCTTACCTGTCTGTTCATACAAAAAAAAAGTGTGTGTGTAGGGTATATATAGGAGATGTGGTGGCTCAAGTGGTTAAGATGCTGACTCTGTTGATTGCAAGATCACAAGGTTGGCATTTCGAGGCCCAGGTGCCGCCTGATGGGGTGAGCTCCCATCATTAGTTCCAGCTTCTGCCAACCTAGCAGTTCGAAAGCATGCAAATGCAAGTAAATAAATAGGTACCACTCCGGTGGGAAGGTAAACAGCATTCTGTGCAATCATGCTGGCCACATGATCACAGAGTAGTCTCTGACAACGCTGGCTCTTCGGCTCATTTACGGAGATGAGCATCGCCTCCTATGGTTGGACACGACTTGACAAACTTGTCAACGGGGAATAGCTTTACCTTTTATATATGTATATATTTAAACATTTATATCACACCTGTCTGGTGTAGAAAAAGCACTCGAATAGATACATCTGAGATTAGGGGAACTGAATTAAGACATAGCACTTGAAGACAGATGGTAAACAGACTGTATGTCTTGTTCCTAATTTATCACATTCCTCTTATTGAATATCTACTTGCAGTACACAGTTAACATCACATACCTGATTATATTGCTGTGGGTGTGTGTATGTGTGTGTGCATTTCACAGATGTATGGTGGTTCTTGGATGTTAGAGCTATAATGTGACAGTTCATGTTTAGATTTCACAAACAGCTTTTTGCCCATCTAGATATGAAAAACAAAGTATGAGCAGTCAATCGGTTTTTAATGTCCAGCTATCACGTGCTCTTCATCCTACATGATGGTCTTTGCTTGGTTGTGTGTGTGTGTGTGTGTGTGTGTGTGTTTGCTTGCCAACTTTGTAATCAAAGAGAGTACTGGCAGTCTGAAGTGGAGGGGGGAGAACAGCTGAGCTGCATTAGGCAGCCGTAGTCGGGGCTGTATTTCTTAACTGCTGAATAACAGATCACAGGTGCAGGATTAACCCAACATACGGTGCTCTGTTTTGTTAATGGAAGCCCCTTAGCAGCAGTAGTTTAGTGCTTTGTCACATGATTCTCATCTGGGAGAGAGGGAAGGAACTTGGCAAGGATATAACAAGCCTACGGAAATTGAATGTAAGTAGAAGTGGTCAGCATTTTTCTTTCTAAACCCCCCCCCCTTTTAACAAAATACTTTAGGGAAAGGAGAATGGTGAAGAATGAGGTTGAGTTTATCTTCTTTGTATGGGAGAGGGAGAGAGGTTCAGTGGCTTTTTACAAAAGGTCAGGCGTGGAGACACATGACTGGAGAATGCCATTTAATTGAGGTAGGCTTTTAAAATTTTCAGCTAGCTACCTGTTGGGCTAAAATGGTATGGTTTTACACATTGCCTTGTATTTAATTTTGCTAACTCTGCCCAAGAAATCTTCGCCCACATTCAGTTTGAGGTAAATGGCACTGATTTCAGTCGTGTTTATTACCACCAGTTCAGTGTTCTTAGGACCACAATCTCTTTTGAAGACCACATTTTCGCCAGTGCAAATTTGTCTTTCACGCACTTCTGTTGAGAATGTGGTTTCAAGTATAGGAATTAGGCCTCCTCTCAGAAAACATTTTTGTAATATATTGATACTCAGTTAGGCTTTGATGTCCCTTTCTGTGAAAAGTCAAAAGATGCATATTAAAAATGACATGCAACTACAGTATTTTTAATATTTAAATAAAAAAACAATCTGGACTCTTCTGCAGTTAAATGCAGTTGCACAACTGTCATGTCTGATGCTTTGATTCTGTGTGGCAGAAGCAATACCATAAAGGTATTGCACAACTCATTACAACTTCACTGCAGTTTTGCTAGCATTTTAGCAACTACTAGTGGAATGATTCAGAGAACCCACATGGTGTAATAGTTTAAGCATTGAACTACGATTCTGAAGACCAGTGGTCAGATCCCCACTTGACCCTGGAAAATGGGAAGGAGGAGTGACTCAGTGGGCCCAAACAGACAGGTAAAAATAAAGCTGCTTTGGGTCACTTTGGAGGCATGCTGTTTAAATGATACATGTGTCCTAAGAGGCCAGAAGCCACATCAAAGCCACGCTCCAGTCCTAAGGACTTGAGCGCAGCTTTGGAGCAGCTTCTGGCCTCTTAAGATGTCTGTGTCATTTAAACAGCAAAGTGACCTGAAGTAGCTTTATTTTGGCCTGTCTGTTTAGGCCCACAGTTACTTTTACTTGCCATTTTGAAGGAGTTAGGGAAAAGGGGTATTTTGGTATGTTGGAGGGGATATGTGGCTTACAGGGAGGAGTCTGGAGGAGATAAACCTCTCAGTGCCCACACATTGCTGTTTTGGATCTTCAGAGGTTATTTCGTTTAACTCTGCCATGGGAGGATCCTCAGTCAGCCCTCAGATCAATGGTAGTAAACATCAGGAAGCTGATACCTTCTTTCCCTTCTCTTTGCCTCATAAGGATGCTCAGCCATTAAGTGATGCATTTTCTTCAGCCTCCCCTGCTCTTTTCCTTCCTTCTGTATGCAGAAGTTAGCACATTTGACATCAGACCTGAGTGCAGTCATTTATTTGCATTGTCTCTATTGCACCTTTATTTATGTATTGCTTACAGGACAGTAGAGTTTGAGCTGGAGTCATGCATTCTGAGTCAGACACAGAAGCAATTTTGGGTGCAGTCAAGAGCTGGTAGAAATGTACTGACTCTGGATTCAAAATAAAAAATTATTATCACAGTGTATACTAAATATAACATTTTATACAATCAAATATATTTTATGTTCTATAAATCGTCTGATGATTCACATAGTAGTGATGAAATGACTTGTGCTCCCATTTTACTACAGTACAATGGGCCACATTAGTGATCTGCAAATTGTAGTGTCTGCAGGTCGCCATGCCCCATATTATACAATGATGGCATATCCATCCATTGAATAACAGGAGCCATCACTGTCCACTCCCCCCCCCCCCCAATCTACAGAGGAGCTTGGAACCAAATCCCTGTGGATGGTAAGGGTCCACTGTAAATAATAACAACAACAACAACAACAACAACAATAATAATAATATGATTTTACTAGTTAATGTATATTTGCCATTTAGGAAGGAGTCAGACTTGGACCATAGAAAAATAGAGGAGCTATAATTGGAGTAAAAAGTTTGGAGTAGTGACTCCACACTCATGTTGCTTAGTCCCCTCCCCAACACTCTTATTTTCCCTTCACTCACTGACCAAATTGGTTTTCCTCTCCATGGCTCACATACTCATATGCATACCTAGCAATCTTCCCTGCAGAGCTATGTGTGCTTTCTCTCCCCTTTCCCACTCCAATGTTCTTTCTTCCCCTTTACTCAAATGCCTTTTCTCTTTCCTGAGGTTCAAATAACCAAGTTTTGCTGGTTTTATAGATCAGGGTGTCAGATCTATATAGCAGCTTTTTATTTAGTCTGGATTCAGATCTCATTTCTGAGATTTCCTTCCTTAAGCTCAGGATATTAAAACTAAAAGAAAGAATGTCATGCTGCTTTTCACTTCTAAAAGAAAACATGACACCTTACGTTGTCTCTCTCCCACCACCCACCCAAAACAAAGCATGGAGCAGACACTTGACACAGCATTTTGGCTTTTACTGACCAACAGCAGAGTATCATCCCCAAATGTGTGGCCAGCTGCCAAAGTAGTCAATGAATTCCCCTATACAGTATTCTTGTCAGAAGATTGAGAAGCCAATGTGCTGCCACTACAGCTAAACTAAACAGCTGCTTTGTATTTCTGAAAGGCAGAAATGCTTGCGTACTGTTGGAACAGACCTAGTAAATTTCACAGCACTGTTGCCAACCTCACACTCATTCTTGTTGGCTGTTGTATCATGCTGGTTGTGGTTTGCCATGAAAGTATTCTCTGCTATTCATAGGGGCTACATGTTAAGCAGGTGTAAGCAGGTATTCTCTTTCTAATGCCTGTTCCCCTTGTTTTCAGAATGCACATTGTATGAGTATATTTATAGTCCATCTTGTTACTGAAAAACAATTGTAAATAATTGATTGACTAGATTTTCTTTAGTTGTGACTAACCAACAGAATGGCATCTAGTGTGTATGAGATAAAGTGGGCCCTTACTATTCACTGGGGTTTGGTTATATAAAATGGCAAAATCAAGGTCTGCTTTTTGGAGGGAGGGAGGGAGAGAGAGATTCATTCATTCATTCATTCAAGCTATGGATAGTTGAATCTATGGATGCAGAATCCGTGGATACAGAGGGCTTAACTACCTTCAACGTTCTGAAGCTCAAATGTGTTACTATATACGTGTAATATATGAGTAGTGTGATTTCATTATAGTACTAACACAACTGTGGATTTAATATAATTCTCTGATAGCAAAGTGGCAGCTGGTTGTAAACCAGAGCATGTGTGTGTGATATAGCAGACAATTCAGTACTGTATACACTAATTAAACTTGTTTTCGAAATAGAAGCACTTTTATAATAGTGCTTCTTTTTGTGGAACCCATGTTTGTAATTGGGATATGAACATTCTATCAGTACAGTGAACATACACATTATTTTGAAATGACTTTTCTGGTGTCTTCTTTCCCTAGGCAAGTAACATTCCCAAGGCAGAGAAATCAGCACAAGAGTGTCTCAGGTCCTCTAGGGGTGGCATTAATTATATGAATACATTTAACGTGCATATATTTGCAGTGCAAATTGAAGCTGTTGAAGCTGTGGGGTCATCAGTGGGGCGAAGATATTTTACTTTGTTCTCTCTGACAAAGTTTCTATTAACATGTAAGAGAAGCTGCTATTTTTGTCAAGTTTTTGGATGCAGAGGCCCAGGGCTACAAGGCTGGCCAGATGGTGGAGCAACTAGAAGAGCTCTCTTTTAGAGTTTAACTTTCTTTAGAGGGAAAAATCTTAAAGGGACATGCTCTGGTCCTGTAGCCTAGCTTTCCTCCATCTCTTCAAGAATGTGTGCTGATCATACTTCTGGCATTGATGTGCAAGCTCACTGGATAATGGAGCTCTTGAAGATGGTTGTGTGGGGTGGTGGTGGAGCTAGGTTTGTGCAGAGTGGGGGTTGTCTGACCATGTTTAAAGATATCTTTTCTGGTATCTCATAGATTGCCATCTTGGTTCTACAAAGCTAGTTGGGTCCAGTGTGTCTTCTGTTGACATTAGTCCTCACCCTCAGAATAAATGTCCAGATCACTGCTGGACTTAAGAAAAAATGATATTTGTGCTTGCTCCTTTCTCCACTCCAATTGTTGCAAGGCTGCTACGACATTTTTAAAATGTGCACTTTCATTGTACCCCAGAGTTAATATTATAACTAGCTTGGCCTTCTGTGTCATGTGCAAATATGCTGTTCAACCTTTCTATCTGAGCAGAGAGCCAGCCATAAAACCTGCAGGTAGTATAATACCATTGCCTGAGCAAACCTGAAATATCCATACCTTATTTGGGGCAGTTTGTTATTTTTGGAAGAAAATTATGCATGTTAATATGGGCTGAGAGTGTATGACTTGTCAAAGGTCACCATGGAGCTTTCTGTGGCTGAGTAGGGAATTGAACCTTTTCTCCAGAGTCCTAGTCCAACACTCAAACCAACACTCATTTTGAGATATCGGTATCTGTGTGTGACTGTATATTCATTCCTTCTTGAAGGAGCAACCTCAGTAGAATAGAAGAGGGGGGGACATTCCCTCCTAGAGAGAAGGGGAGAAGGTTGTGTATTCTCAGTATTTGCTTGAAACACTGACTACATTTAACATCTTTGAGGGTACTGCTTGTCTACCACAGAAAAGGTGTGCTTTCAGACATGTGGAAGAGATGTTATCACTCATAGAACACTCATGCATTTTTCTAGGACAGAGCGAGATAAGGGGGGAAAGTTTTGCTTTTATGGGGCAGGAGACAACAATAGGGTGCTAGTTGCTCTGGACCTGTCCTATAGCTTAGATGGGTACATCTACACTGTAGAAATAATTCAGTTTGCTACCACAGCGGAATTCTGGGATTTATAGTTTTGTGAGGTAAGACTAAAGACTGTGTAAAACTACAAATCCAAGGATTCCATAGGATGAAGCTACAACACCTACAGTGGGGTCCAATTGCACTACAGTATAGATGTTCCCCTTGGTGTA
>NC_056526.1:173069459-173170895 GCF_019175285.1 Sceloporus undulatus | reverse complement strand
TTGATGTACCAAGGGTATTGATGCACCCTTGTGGACTGAAAATCCTGCTGATGAATGCTAGATTGGTGAAACTGCTGCCATTCAAAACTTTTTCCTAGATTAACACATCAATGCCCTTTGAGGCATGATTCACCATTCATTACTCAGCCAACTGCCAGTATGCTTTCAGAAATGGTAGTAGGTGGTTGTGTTTCATAAACAATAGCCTGACATCTCCATATATAATGTGAAGGACTGAGAGTGCAGGGAAGACAGGAGATGACTGTTGTCCCAATCACACTCCAGTTTCCTGTTGCCCAAGGCAAGAGAGATGGAAACTCCTTTGTCCATTTCTCCATGTTCTGGTAGCTCTAGTCATAAGCAAAGGTTATTCTGCACTTTGTTAAGGATGGGCTGTGAAGCCTTACTTTCGAACTCTGTTTTACTTCCTGTATGTGTTAGTTCTAAAGCAGTGATTCCCAAAGTTTGGTCCTTCATTTGTTTTGGACTTCAGATCCCAGGAATACCAGCCAACTTGGCCAGCAGTCTAGAATTGTGGGAGCTGAACCACAAAACATCTGGAGGACCAAAGGATGGGAACCACTGTTCTGAGGCAAAAGTGGAAATCATGCAGTCCTCCAGGTGTTAAAATTATAGGGTTGGGAGGGATCCCAAGGGTGTTCTAATCCAATCCCCTGCCAGTGCAGAAATCTTAATGCTAAATCTCTCCTAAAAAGAGAGCCATCTAACCTTTGTTGTTGTTCTGCAAATCCCAGCAGATCAAGCAAGCATAGTGGTAAGGAATGATGGGTGTTCCAGTCCAACATCTGAATTCCCATCCCTGTTCTAAAGGAATCTAATTAAAGTGTTTTATGATTCTGGGGTAGAGTGAAGCATGGCAGATATTTGATTAATGCTTTATTAGTAGTGTACTTGCCATATTGAAGATTTTTGAAATGCTTCTCTTGCATTTTACTGCATTTCACTTTACAATGTCACTGCACTACACTGCACTTTCCACTCTCTCATAAGACCATTTTGAATTTTATCTTAATGGGGTCTGTTGACAGATAGATAACTTGTGCTTCATTCAGTACAGGCTATTTCAAATAAAACCTTGTTTTAAAAATGAACCTTTGGTTTTACTGTCCCTTTCTAAAGTAATTTATACATTAGATTGGGCTTGTGTTTTGGGAGACATACTTTATAATAATTTTTAGTGCTGCTGTTCTATCGCTGCTTAGTTTCCAAAAATATCCTGTGGAAGTTCTTTTATCTGATGTCAGAAAAACAATTAATATTTCCCTTTCCCATAAAAACAATCATTTTTAGGATGTAATTCAGCTTGTTCAGTTGGTTGACTGCTTATTCAGTGCTACTGCAGAGTATTTCCTGCTTATTATTTTTTTAAGGAAGTGTTTTGGGGACTGAAACTTAATCATTCAGAAAATGATGATGATTATATATAAAGTGCAGGGAAGCCCATTTTAAATATATTTAAGTCCATTTGATTTAAACAGGAGATATTTATTTTGCCAATAAAACTCTTGGTTTCAATCTATGAGACTCAGTTCACCAGATTATTTACTGTGGGTTATACATATGTGAAAGAAAGAAAGAGAAAGAGAAAGAATCTGATGACTTCATCAGCTGCAGGAGGTGGAAAAACCTAGTTAATTCTACAGAAGTATCAAAATAGATGAAAACGAAGCCTGGTATTTCCCTCCCAAAAAACTTTACTATTAACTTTTTAAATGTAACCTTGTCTCTCCCTGAGCCAGATGTCTGAAACCTCTGCCTAGAACATTTTGAAAAGTTCATTTTCATTCCATGAATAACAATGTTTCTCAGTCACAATCCCTTTTTGCTGAAAAAGGGACTCAGTTTTAAAAGGCTCTGTTCCACTGACCCAGAAACAACCACTGTTACATTGTGTTGTGAGGGATAGATTTTAAAATATCCTAAATAATAAATATCCTAAAAATAATCCATCCATAAAGGCAAGGGGAGAGAGAGAAACAGAGAGGTCTAAAAGAAACACTGTAAAGGTTGTTTAGGGCAAAGTAATAGTTGCTACTTGCAGATGGAAGATATAGCCACTTAATGCCTACAGTTCTCAACTCAGATTTGTTATTTTGTTTCCTGCCTCCCAAGAAACCAAGAGAATTGTATGTTTGTTGTAGTGTTTTATATAGCTATGCAGGGAGAAAATGTTTCCAGCAAAGATTTATTTCCAAAAAATAAATAAAAATTTATTAACATTTTTATGCCTTTCACCCAGCATGGGGCCCAGTCTGGCTCACAAGACAGAATTTTAGAAGTACACCTAAAACATAATGATTATGATAATTTAAAAATTATCCATTAAAAACAGCATTAATTTAACCCACTTTGAAAACATTTGAAACATAAGTATATGGTTAAAAATACAGCACACACACATTCCTGTAAAAGATACCCTATAGCAGTAATGGCGAACCTTTTAGAGACCGAATGCCCAAACTTGAAAGGTGTTCCCACCAGGGCTGGGGATAGTGGTGATTTTGGGGTTACTTCTTGTCTTACTTTGGAGTAAGACCTTTTTTTTCCTTAATGTTACTCCTACCCCTAACTCCTTTACTCCTTAGTCCTACTCCCCAGCCCTGGGGAAAAGCCCTGGTTACTTTGCAAGGCAGGGGTGTGTGCGTGTGCATGTTTAAGTGTCTCTTTCCCCCTCCCAGTCTCTTTCCTAGTGCAGTATTATAAAATTGTACATGTACAATATAATAACAGGAATAAGGAGTAACAAATATATTTTATTATTCCTATTCCTATAAAATCCTCTTACTCCTTACTCCTACTCCACAGCCCTGGCTCCTTACTCCCTGGTAAGGAGTAAGAGGATTCCTATAAAATCCTCTTACTCCTACTCCACAGCCCTGGTGTTACCTGGTGCCAGTGGGGTGGGATTTCTGGGGGGGGGATGTAAGTCTGGGGGCGGGACTTCTGCCTTTGGGGGCAGGACTTCCTCAGAGATAGCTGAAGACCCAAGAGGGTGGGGGGAAGAAGAAGAACAGTTGTGTGTGCCCTCTCTGGCGCATGAAGCAATTTCTGAGGGCATGCGGAGAGATAGGAGGGCAGGGGAAGAGTAGGAACAGGTGCGCATCTTTTCCTCCTCTTTCCCCTGCCCTCCTGTGCCTTTGGCTATCTCCAGGGAGGCAACTGAGATGGTGCACACCTGTTCCTCTTCTTCTCCCCACCGTCCCATGCCTTTAGCTGTCTTTGGGGAAGCATTTGAAGGCCCTGGAGGGTGGGGGGAGGGGGAAGGAGGAGCAGGCGTGGACCTGTTCCTCCTTTGCCCCTGCCCACCTGTCACTCTGCATGCTCTCAGAAATGGCTTTGCGTGCCAGAGAGGGCACGTGTGCCATAGATTCACCAACATGGCCCTATACAAATAACACATGGTGCCATCCTTTCTTTTTGCAGTCTACATATGGGACATTGCACATCTGAATGATATCACACTGCCATCCAAGCTTCCATGCAATTTTCCGTATTCAGAATATATTTACTCAGAAAATTCAGACACGCAATTTACAATCTGCAGCAGGAAAGACTATACCATGAGTAACATCTTGAATTCACATTCATCAGCAGTGTTGCTTCATACAATCTAATGTTACTTTTGTTAATTTTGCAGGAAACACCCAGAATCCCGGATTTCCACTAACACTCCCTTTTTGCTATCACTGCTTTCAGAGGGGCAGCCATAGTAGAGGTTTATAGAGAGAGGAGGCTTGTGGGGCAGGCTTCCTTATTCATGAGAAGACAGGAAAGATAAACTTATCTCAAGCTTACTGGGACAATCTTTCAGACAGCATAATACTGCAGCCTTAATTTCATTAAAAATATTTACAAAATAGCACAGATCTAAAAAGAAAAGCTAGCAAATTCAGAAAAGTTACTTGCTAAAAAAACTGTGACCATGTTAGTCCTTTGTGATTAGTCCTTTGACCTTCAATGAATGTCTTTCTGGTATAAAAACACTCTTGCTAATTTAGCTGTGAATGACTAGCTTTTGATCTTTAAAAAATAGGAAGAAAATATTTAGCATTCAACTTTGTAACTTATTTCTTATTTTATTCTGTTTCCTTTGCAGGGAATTTCCTAGACAGCAGACCCTTGAGGAGTTCTGGTAAAATAAACATGGAACCCAGGAAAGAGGATGGTGGGAGTACAGCTGCTCCTCCCCAGAAGATGTTGTGGTGTCACTGCCATCACTACTGTCCTGAAAACTCAAAAAACAACACCTGCAGGTTGGTGGAATAATGCTTTCTAGAATTCATAGCTCTCTTGCACATTCCAGTTCCTAAAGATCACCTAGCTTAGATAGCCTTCATGGACAAATTCTTGAATGGCTAGTAGCCATGCTAATAAGCTTCAAAGTCCAAAAGTCATTGTGCCGCCAAATACACATCTTTGGGGAAGAAACAGTAAGTAAGGGTTTCAGGTCCTATTGCTCATTACTAAAATGTTTGTCCACAGTTGGAAACATAATGGTAGACTCTTAGTCTGCTGCTGAGCTGGAAACACAGGAAAAAGTTTCTGCCTTATACAGAATCAGATTTTTGGTCCATGTAGCCTATTAGTGTCAACTCTGATCAGCAGCTGTTATCTAAGGCTCCAGACAGGATTCTTTCCAGTACTATATGGACATCCCTGTTATTGTCTGCTTGGTTCCCATCCAAATACTAACTAGTCTTGATCCAAGTTAGCTTGTAAAATAAGATTAGATACACTCAAGTTGGTTATGATAAAGCAGCTCAGGATTGTTTTCCAAATACTCGATTTCATTGTTTCAGATATCAAACTGACATCTGTGCAGGTGCCCTTTTAGTGCCCCTTACTTTGTGCTACTGGTGGGGAAACTGAGGCCACTCCTGGTTTAGTCCATACTAGATGTTAAGTTCATAGTTTGGTGTTGCATGATCCAGTTTATAACACTAAATAGTTGACAGCTGCTTAGAGAAGTGAGGATCAGGACTGGGGCCGTGGAGCTTAAGGTTTCATTTACACCAATGAGGGTAGCCATTCTCCTGGTGATGCTGTTTGAGTATATTTATACTGGTAGTAACTTTTCCTCCAGTAATAGTTTGGGGGTGAATAAGAGTGTGAGAGAAAAATTAAACATCATCTCGGTGATCCTCTTCTAATCCATTTTCTACATTATATGGCTCCTTATTTAGAGTAAAAAATAACCAATTTATACCAAATTACACCATTTAATTTAAATCACTTTTCTCCCTACTGTCTTTGAAAACTGCAGGGTTGTTGAGGGCAACCAAGTACACATCCAGCTATTGGAACATAGCTGGACAATCCTCAGCTGCTTCCTTCCTGCTTGACATAGTCAAGCAGATGCCAAAAAACACAGGACCTCAAGTCCTGTTGTTTTCAATGATGCTATACTGTGCACATGGCCATATTCGCACAGCTGGCTGCACATGTGCCACTATTGGGGAAAATGCTTCAGGGCCATCCATGGATGCTCTAGTCCATGGATGGCAAGCCCATAGATAGACAGGGCCTACTGTACCATATAGATTTTGGAGCAACAGATTATCATGGCTACCTGTCTGGAAGCTAAAACATGTTGTTGACCCTCATAGTAAAGAGAATCACATTCTGATGTTTCATTCATGAGCTCACACCAGTTTGACAGGGATACCTGAGCAGTTTTCCTATATGATCCTATCATTAAGACATATTTAGGATAATAATAATAATAATAATAATAATAATAATAATAATAATAATATAATTATGACTGCTAATTTTCCTGTACTTACTGTACTATTTTAATTCCTTCAAAAATGGTTATAGTTGTTTTCAGATTTTTGTGAATGTGCCAGTTCTTATGTAAGATAATGTAGTAATTTTAGTATCCCTTTTGTGCTACTTTAAAGAGAGTAAGGGGCTACTCTGACAGGTGTAAATATTAAGAGTTACCCAACTGCAAATATTTACTTGCCTTTTTTCCTACTGAAAGTGGCTAGCTAGTTGTTTTCCCGGCTCACCATAAATGGTTGCTTTGCAGCTTGAATTTCAGAGGGGCAAGATTATTATTTTTTTTCATGTCCATAAGTTCAGCTCAGTATGAACCACATGGACTACGGTATTGAGTTTCCTTTTACCTTACATCACCACAAAGAACATGTAAATACTGTCAGCCTATCTGAAGGAGGTGGAGGTTGAGTACACAGGTGTTCGGAGGACTGAGTGATTAACAAGGACCTTTCTCCAAGAGAGGTGAATGCTTTTGAAAGAGTCCCCTAAACTTAGTCTTGTAAAGGTTATGTTAGCCCTCAGCCTCTTGAAACTTTAATCGCCTCTGAGAATGTGCTCTGCACCTGGAAAGTTCCAAATAGAGATTTATTTGCTTGTGCTTTATGGACAGCTCTGTATAATACAGCTTTGATGTTGCCAAGACACACATTGAGTGCATCCTTTTAAAAGCATTGAAATGTGTACCAGTTCCCAGTCATGACATTGTTAATTTCAAAGAGCTTGTCTACATTTTTTTCATCCACCACATATCTGAAGGACCATTTTAGTTTTGTCTCTTTCAACATTTGTCTCCCCTTTGGCCTAAAACTTGGAATATGAGATGTATGAAACAGGGAAATAAGAATTATAGACTTGGAAGAGATCTCAAGGGCCTTCCAGACCAACCCCTTGCTATGCATGAACTCACAATCTAAGCATCCATGACAGATAACCATCCAGCCTCTGTTTAAAATCCTCCAAAAAAGGAGACTTCACCACTCTCCGAGGAAGTGTGTTCCACTGTTGAACACCTCTTACTATCAAGAACTTCCTCCTAATCTCTAGGTGGAATCTCTTTTCCTGTAGTTTGAATCCTTTGCTCCGAGTCCTATTCTATGAAGCAGCAAAAACAAGCTTGCTCCAGCCTCAACATGACACCCTCCAAATATTTAAATAAGGCTGTCATATCACCTTTTAACCTTCTCTTCTCCAGGTTACACATACCCAACTCCCTAAGTCTCTTCTCATAGGGCATAATTTCCAGAACCTTCACCATTTTGGTCACCCTCCTGGACATGTTCTAGCTTGTCAACATTTTTTTTAATTGTTGTGCCCAGAACTGGACACAGTATTCCAGGTGAGGCCTGGCCAAAGCAAAATAGAGTGTCACTATTACTTCCCTTGATCTAGACACTATGAAGTTTATCGCACTTACCTTAGAACGGTCCCTGAGTGTTCTTAAAGGGGCCGTTCCTGGAATGGGAGGCGTCGGGGAACGCTGTATATCGCACAGCGAGAACGCCG
This sequence comes from Sceloporus undulatus, assembly GCF_019175285.1. NCBI lineage: Eukaryota > Metazoa > Chordata > Lepidosauria > Squamata > Phrynosomatidae > Sceloporus > Sceloporus undulatus. Next base: position 173,163,587 of record NC_056526.1, on the reverse strand, counting down.
CCGCCAAGCGTTACCCTTCCATTGTGGGAGCGTTCCCCAGGGCCGATTTTCGGGAACGCTTTCTCAAGCGCTCTCTAAAATCGGCCCTCTAGAACAGAACGGAAGGGGAACGCTCGGCTGTGTGAAATACAGCCGTCCCCACTGCTTCCCCTCCAGGAACGGCCCCTTTAAGAACGCTCAGGGGCCATTCTAAGGTAAGTGCGATAAACTCCTATATTTCTATTGATGAAGCTTAGAATCACATTGGCTTTTTTAGCTGCCGCATCACACTGTTGAATGTTCAACTTGTGGTGTACTAGGACTCCTAGATCCTTTTTATATGCACAATACTTAGCAACAATTCACATTAACAAGTGTTAAACAATACAAATCTAAGATTCCATGTGCAAGGAGGCTTTATACAGTTTTTAACATACAGATAAATTTTGTAGCTGCCTACATTTTCTTTCCACCTTTCTTCTTCTTCTGAGAGCAATTAGTCCTTCTGGCTAAGACATGAACAAGTAGTCCCATGGCAACTAAGGATATGAAAACTGTTCTGTCATCAACACCCTTGTCATGTCCGTGAATTATAACAGATTAATGGACTTCCCCCACAACCTTCCCACATGGAAATTTGATAGCATATTTTGATAGCACCTTTCTTAATGCATGCATTTTATCCATTTTTTCCACCTTGACCAAAATATGTTTTTGCACATTTTTACAATACAAACATTTTCCTCATATTTAATTGTGTTGAAAAAGGATCATTTCACTTATGGTTTCCTCTTGGAAATGGAAAAGTACATGCATACCTTTATTAGTCTCACAGACCCTTTGCATGGAATAACTTCATAAATAAATCTCAGTTGATGCATATTATTTCTATTCCTCCTCCTCCTCCTCCTCTTCTTTCTTTCTCAGACATACTTCCCGCAACAGTATGGAGTTCAAACCAAAAGTGTATGGCTTGGGAAATTAAAAGTTTCCTGAGCTAAGGTGGTTATGTAGTTCTGTACTATGAGAACTAATTTAAGAATTCTTGAAGTAATCAGTTCATATGGACCTTACTCAGTACCCAGGGAACAGAGATAAATTTTCCCCTTTTGGGCTTGATAGAGGTCTTATAAAATTATGCATGATGTGGAGAAAGCAGATAAGAAGATTTCCACATCCCTTCCCCCTAAAGCCAGACATGACTTGACAACCTCGTCAAGGGGGAATATCTTTACCTTTACTCCATAGTCACAGAATCTGTGCTAACCTGATGAAGCTAAATGAAGAACCTCTTCACACAGCCTATATTTCAGCTGTGGGATTTGCTATCATAAAATTTAATGATGACTTGCAACATGAAGGCAATTCAAAAGTGGTTAGAAAAATTAATTGGGAATAAGAATGTCCATGGTTTCTGGTCACAGTAGTTATATTTCTTCTAGTATTAGAGGCAGCATAATTATGCTTTTATATGTTAGTTCCTAGGGAGCACAAGTAGTACTTTAAATACCCTAATGGCAAGAGGAGATCTCATCTGATCTTGGTTGCTAAGCAGGGTCATCCCTGTATAGTATTTGGATGGGAGACTGCCAACGAATAACAGATGATAGGCTATATTTCAGAAGAAGGACCTGGCAAAATCACCTGTGTATGCCTTGCCCAAGAAAGAATTCCCACAGATATATGGTTATCCAATGTGGAAAGGGAATGCTTGATAGACCTTTAGACTGATTCATTTGGATTCTTATGTTTTTGTTTCAAAGCAAAGTAATATTAGGTCTCTGTACTACAGATTGAGGGATTAATGGTTTACAACATTGATTTCATAGTTAGTTGAAAGTCAAGTTCAAACATTCAAGGTCATATGTGATAATGTGATTGTACCACTTTAGACTGCAATGGTTCCTTGTGTGTATAATGCCAGCAAGGCAATTTTAAGAAAGGATGTGGGGGAACTAGTCAACTCACATTGAGATCACATGGCAGCTACTTATAATCTTGTAAAGGGCCATTGTTTAGTGGTAATGCACAAATGTTATATGCCTCTGATACAATCCCTGGAATCCCCAGAGGTACTAGGAAATATCCTCTCCTGTAACCCTCAGAACTACTGCCAGTGTTAACAATACTAAGCTGGTAGACCAAAGTTCTGACTCAGTTTACAAAAGCATCCTATTTTCTTGAATATGGTGAGGTTGTGCTTCTACCATTTCCTGACTTCTGACCATTGTATTCCCTACTCATGTGGAAAGGGGACCACTTACAAGGAGAGAGAACAGAAGCTTTGAAAAGCCCTGACTCTAGCCCAGGGAAGAGAGGGGGAAAACTGAGTGGCAGAAAACGTGAAAGAGAGGATTGTTCTACTTACTTTTGTCACTGGCTACTACCACAACCATTACAACCCTGATAGGTTATGATCAGTACCCCCAGATAATGAGTGCAGCCACAGTCCTACCTTTTCACCTCCTTAGTAGGTACACAATAGTGCAAGCATGATAACTGTGCTGGGGAAATGTCTTTGGACATTTCTCTTGAATCTCTAGGGGGAAAAAAGTCACCCCTTAACTAAGTTAAAGGGGGGAATGGGCCATTCTGCAGTAAGGACATCTGTTTAAAAGCTGCAAAGTTGCTGGCCTCAATCCCTCCATTTGACATTTAGAAAAGATCTCTGTTAAGATCACCTTCTTGGACTAGGTAATCTTTAATTAAAACAGCACCTTCTACTTCAGAATCTGTCAGCATTTCCGTTACAAGCAAAATAATTTCAGGTGTTTTCCTTGGCTGTACAAATTCACCCTTGGCAGTGAAACATGACACACCAAACCTCTGTTTTCTTAATTATTACACTCAAAAGCTGAACTCTGTGGGAAAACAATGGAGATCCAGTTGAAGTTCAAGTACATACATGGTACTTATATTTTACTGATTTTTTCCCAATTAAAGCTAAAAATTGTGTGTGTGTGCAGATTCTTTAAAGAACAGGCACAGTTCAGCTCAGACATAACCATCTAACTTTTGAGCTGAAAATGAGGTATGTGCATATTTCTCTCCACTCATTCTTGATTCCTGTCTTTGGTTATTGGCAGTCCTTAAACCTTAGTTCCCTGTTTTAGATAGAAAAACTGACAGGTTGTTAGTGCAAATGATTGTGCTGGCTGGAGCTTCTGGGAGTTGAAGTCCAACAGCATCTTGGACACCACTGATTTAAAAGAACTAGTCAGGAACAAAAGAATAGTTTAAAATTGGCTTGTTTTCTTAAATCAGTGTTTCTCAAATTTTGGTGCTCTATGTGTTTTTGACTTCAGCTCCCAAAAATCCAAGCCCTTTTGGCCAACAATCAGAAATTTGGGGAGCTCCAAAACATCTGGATGACCAAAGTTTGGGAACCGCTGTCTTAAGCAATGGTTAACACTAACCATAGCTTCTATGGGATTACATATAAGTAGCAAGCTGGGATGAGATGAAAATGGAAAAGAAAACTTCTTGTTTTTTAAAGGACCATATGGGAGGCTAAGATGGGCAGAAACAGGATCCTGTGTATTATATCCAAGTGCAGTCAATATCTGAGTGCCATGCAAACATGCACACCTTAAGTCCAGTAGCCTATCAGATGTTAAAACCTCTGTTAAATGTTTTAAGGTTAAAAAACAACAACACACACTGGATTTCTGTATAAAAGAATGAAGAGAAACAAAAATTTGTAGCCTTTTAGGTCAACCAATACAGATACAATAGATATGTATATTAAATTTATTACTGTGGACATTTTGGCCAGCATTTCATAGTGACATATGCAGAAATAATCAAGGTTACATTGGCATATAATTTATTTATTTTTTGGAAGAAGGTAACCGATACCACTTCTACAGTGCCCCCTCTTTGTTATGCAAAAAATAGTTAGAGGACGGCTGGGTACAGATTCTACAGCTGCTCTTGAATACTGAAGGAGGAATGAGCAGCTTTACTCTATCTTCTCTCCATGCTCAAGAGTAGCCAGAATATGCTCAAGCACACCCCACAGCTGATCAGTGGCCAGGGAGAAAGAGTTGCGCCCAGTCTTGTTGCAAAGTGGAGGAAGGATTCAGGCTGTCGGTGAAGCTTCCACCATCTCATGTAAAGACATAGGTGGGAATGCACACTCCACCAGCATATGGCATCAGATCTCAGCTTTACTTTCTTTGTTGGGTGTTTTTTTAAAGAACCAATGTTCTGCCTAGTATTCCCACCCCTTGTGTAAGGTGTTGGGAAGATACTCAGGTAAGTGATCTTAATAATAAATAAAACTTTTATTTATATCCTGCTTTTTGTGAAAACAATCAAAGCGGCGTACAGCATATTAAAAACATACAACAATATATACATAATATCCCCCCTTAAAAAGAATTAAACTAGTTAAGATGAAAAATTACATGAATAAACAATTAAAATCTTACATGTGTATAGAGAGAACCAAAGACAAATTCTTAATTTCACAGTTGTTCTCTCTTTAGGTCAAAATGATTATGGCTTGCATGATCTGCTATTTTGCATTAAAGTCTTGGTTATTTATTTAGTTGCAACAACATACTGTAGTATCTTTTCTCAGGAAACTTATTTTACTGTAAATCATTATATAAATTCGCTTGATTAAAATTATCCTAGGTAATTCTTAGTAATGATGCAGAATCTATGCATAGAATTCATTAAAAGTTTGTTTTCAAATATGAATATTTCAACCTTTTTTAATGGACCCTGAAGTTCCTTTCCATGAATGGAAGGGTTAATTCTATTTAGCAAAGGGAATCAGCTCCCACAAAAACCTCTGCCTCGAGAAAGAGAAAGAGTATAATTTTTGACCAAGTCCCTTGTCTTGGAAACCCCACTTCCGATGCACCTCCCAAGCTCCCTGATAGATGTTGGGAGGAAGCAGATAACTTGTATCTCTAATAGAAAAGCAAGGCAGGATGTGAAAAGGGCAGGGGATTCCATCATCTTCAATGGAAGAATTGTTATCATGCTTAATTTTATTTGCATTAAAATCAGGCAACTCAAAAGTGTCTAACCTTGGCTAGAATGTGCCCTGCGTTGCCCCTCTGTTCATTCTTGTTGTTGCTATTTGCCTTCAAGCCATTTTCAACTATCACAGGGTTTTCTTGGTTTGATTTGTTCAGAAGAGGGTTTGCCTTTGTCTTCCTCTAAAGCAGAGAGTAGCTTGCCCCACGTCAGCTATTAGGTTTTCATGGCTGAACAGGGATTCCAACCCTCTCCTCTTGGAGTCCTAGTCTCAATACTGAAACGACTATACCACACTGCATGACCCCTTTCATGCTACGTATTCCAAAAGTCATTCACTTTCTCCTCTTGGAGGAGCTCATTGTGAGGATTTTACTGGTGGTTATTAGCTGATAATGTTTTTTTAAAAGGCTAATTGCTATCCATTGTTCTGTTGCTGTATACTTCAATTATCCTTGCTCATTGATATGGAGGAATGGCACCATGTAAAATAAATAAAATGCAACATAATATAATATACCACCCTAATGGATGCTTTTCAGTCTCTTCTTGGCTGTTCTTTCTATTATTCTTTCCTGAGCATGAGTGATAGAATTATAATAGTACTCAGAAGAACAATTGTCTTATTTGAATTAACTAAATTCATTGCATGACAGTACAGCAGAAGTAATTGTCAAATGCAGCTTCCCTGCTATGCATAAATAGCTAGTATTTCAGACATAAATTATGTCTAGGTTTTCCAGAAACGTAGTTGGGAAATGTGCTATAGGGATACAAGATAACTTAGACATGTGGAGTTTGTTCAGTTTCTTCTTTTCTACCAGAGGAGATGTGTGTTAAATGGACTTCCAATCCAATTGAGGTAAGGATGGTAAAATTTTGAACATTTGCAGTAATAAATGGATGGGGAGGATTGAGAGAATGTATCATAAACATATACAGAACTATCTTTCATTATTGCTTTAAGAGCATGGCATGTATTATGTGTAGCTTTATTCTCAAATTGAACTGTGTTTATATTTATGAAAGGTAAAAGTATAAATCCCTTTTAAAAATCCAAACAATAAGGATATATACCACATGTTATTAATTGAGATAAAAGTTGTTGTACTGCAGGGGCCTAAATCCACTTGCTATTTCAAACCAAAGTAGAGGCGTGGAATCAATAGGATTTACATAAGTGATAACTTGCTGTTCAGTGGTTTTATTTTAGTTTAGACAAGCAGTTGGATTTAGGTTATGGTGTATCATATTTCCTAGTGGGGTATAGGCATATCTTACTTTCCAGTGGAAAGCCTAGGAGTAAAAAAATAACACCAACATTTCAAATATAGACTATCAACATTATAAAGTAAGAGTTGTGGTCCACAGGATCAGGAGAAACTTATAAATCAAGGATGAGTAACTGTGGACTGGGGAGGGGGCGAGGGCGGGGCAAATTGGGCTCCACTGTACCTTCTCCCTCAAAACAAAATTGCTTTTTGACTTTGGAAGCCACAAAAATGGCCCTGGGGACTACATGTGGCCCATAGGCCACACTTTGCCCACCCTTGTTGCAAATAGAGACAAGATCTCTTTTGATTGACAGTTTTCGCCAATCTTAACTTTTTTTAAATAGAAATTTCATTGAGAATTATAACATTTAACAAAACACATAGCATGTAAAATGAACACAAAACATCAAATAAAATACAATAAAAAATAAAGAAAAAATAGAACAGTAAATAAACGAAAACAAAATGAAATAATGATAACATCTTCACAAATACAAAAAACATCCTATCACATCACATTCTTCTACATTACATCTAAAAACATTCTATGACTAGACTACACAAAACTAAAATTATCCTTCCGATCCATGCATTTAAGTATCATAATTAATAATTTCATTTGTGGTCCTAATTCCTCATAGTTCTGTTTTGTCGTAACTGCTACTTTATATATAAGTCTATTTCTAATGTACTCTAAGATCTATATTTATTCTCTTAGCTATCCTGTCTAATATTCAATATTCTTGTCTTAATCCTATATCGTTAAACCATTGTTTTTATATCTTAATTTTAATCAGATTTCAAATCATTCTTTAAATCCTTCAATAAAAAGTTCATTTTTCCCTTGTTGTAGAAAGATTATCACTTCTTTCCAATCTTTGTAGAATTCTTCCATATCTTCATTGTTGAGTAGTCTTGTTAGTTTGTCCATCTCCGCTAATTCAAAAATTTTAACAATCCATTTTTCTAAGTTTGGTATATTTTGGTCTTTCCATTTGCGTGCCAATATAATTCTTGCTGCAGTAATCAAAGAGAATATTATTTTACCATTTTTTTTCTAATGTTTTGTCCAATATATTTAACAAATATATTTCAGGTATAAATTTAAGATTTATTTTCAATATATTACAAATTGATTTATGAATTAGCTGCCAGTACTTTTTGACTTTGGGACAGGTCCACCAACTATGAAAAAAGGTACCCTTTTCTTTTTGACATTTCCAGCCACACTTTGCCCACCCTTGTTGCAAATAGAGACGAGATCTCATTTGATTGACAGTTTTAGCCAATCTTAACTATTGTTAATTTAGACAAGCCACCTTGAATAGTTACAATTTCAAGTTGGCTTATTTGAAACAAACTAGAGTTAATGCTGGTCAATGCTAACTGAAGTTTGTTGATTGAGGCCTGATATAGACCGGCGCTTTGCGCAAGCCTGGGGCCAAAATTAGGGTTAAGCAGGGCTGGGTGTCCACATACACCCAGCCCTACTATTGGAATGCAGGCGCCATCTTGCCGTGTCCCCATCCACACGGGGCATGCAAAGATGACGTCTGCGTGGTGCAGCGCCCAAACAGCGCCGCACACGTGCTCCGATGGCACCCCACACACAGTGTAAAAAGAAGCCACCAGGAGCGGGTTCTTTTTCAGCCTCCTGGAGGCCGCACTGTTTGTCTGCTGTGGCCTCCATCTGGGGCAGAAAGGGGCGGCGTCTCTCTGCCCCTTTCTGCCAGTTGTATCCCCCCTTAGATGACATAACAAACTGTGCTAAAGGAATAGCAGAAACTTCCAACACCCCACCCCTGTGAAATGAGCCCAAGGATTGCTAGGGCTTAGCTTGTTTACATTAGAGGACCTAGACAGTATGTGCAAGGATGGAAGTCATGGTGCTCACTGTCACACTAGTCAGATTCAGTTTGTACACAAGACAAGGCGAAAATATGCAGTGAATTTGGAGGAAAGAGTAGCCATGCAAATGTGCTACAGCCACAACAAGAGATAAATTTGGTGGTTGACAGGCTTGATTTGGCATGCTTCACCAACTCCAGCCTATTCCAGGTGTATCTGATGAATTTCTCTAAGCTAGTGCCAAATAAAACTTACCAGTCTTTAAGGTGCCACAGGAATCACTCCAGTTTTTACTGCCTTAAAGATCATGCTGGGAAATAATCAAATATGTTTATGCCATGTCTAGATTTGGAATCAACAAAAACAGCACATGTCTTGCTTGTTTCCTTTTGTTGGGCCAAAAATAACTTGAAACATGATACCTAAATTAATCAATTAATTGATTGATTCACACTTCTTCCTCCAGAGTATACCAGAGTTCTCAGGAGAAAGGGAAGGAGTCAGTAGCAACAGTAATTAATGGATTGTCATGCGGCATGTACCATATAGCAGGCCATTCAAAATAAATACATTTCATTGAAATTTCATTAAAGGTTTTCCAACGCAGGATGATGTTGATTATGAACAATGTCAGGATACTTGTGAGAATTTCTAGATAAATAGAAGTATTTATGTTTCTCTTTTTTCTCCACACAGTACTGATGGCTACTGCTTTGCCATGATAGAAGATGACGACTCTGGAGGACAGACCTTCACCACAGGCTGTATAGGATTAGAAGGCTCTGATTTCCAATGCCGGGTAAGTTGTGTAATAGATTTGATTTTTCCATTACTTTATCTGTGAACTAACCTAGATATGGTTTTACATTTTCTGTGGACAGAATAGAGACATACTGGTTTTTCTTTCTTCTTTCAGGAAATTTCTACTATATGTAAGAGACTAGTATATTCTAGTATTGTCCAGTAGTAGCCTATCTACACAGATCAGCAAAATTATACAATCATTGTTTTTTGAGAAATGATGCATATCGTACAGAAAATTCTGGTTTGGATTGTGAAATCAGTATTAAATAAGATAGTTTAGCACTGATCCTTTGGTTCCAGTTATTTAAATGTAAGGCACATTTACAAATACTGGATTTCATCTGTATTAGGATTTTTCACTGGAATGGCATTCAGTCATGAATTCAGTTTCCATTGTATGCCTCCTTGAATATGCATACTACTTACTGAAGTAATATGGTCCAAGAAGGATAATATCATTTGTTTTTTTCTAAATGTTGACCATTTGGGGAAACATATACTCATGTCTTCTCTTATTTCAGGACACTCCATTGTCACAACCAAGGAGATTAATTGCATGTTGCACAGATCAAAATTTCTGTAATAAGGATCTTCATCCTACTCTGCCACCACTGGAAGGTCGAGGTAACAGAAAATACAAATCTTAGTTGCCTATCTGTATATTGTCTTTTTTAAAAAAATGAAACCAACCAGTAAGAATTTGGGGTACAATGATGACATTTATGTAAGCATTATGCATACACATATTGTTCGTTCAGCTAAAATGTTTTTAGGATGGTTTTTTGAAGATAAGCAGCTTGGTGCTACCAAGTCAAGAAAAAGCATATTCATTATATATTTTTTAAAAGCTGAGATATTTACATTAACCGGTTTGCTGAATGTGAATTTCTCTGAATTATATTTCAGAGAATTATATTTTCTGTTTCTGCTAGAAACTATTTTGTTAAGGTATACATTTCCTTATGAATCATTATAGCCTAGACCTATTGATAGTCCCAGTAGGTTGGACCAGTTGATCAATGGGATTGCTAACCTTTTTTCCTTCACTAGTTTGGCTCTGTTTGAGTCAAGCAACTGAGTTAAGGCTTTAGTGCAAAAATTCATTAATGAAATATCCTGTTTGGTACCATTCATGATTGGTGCAGATGTACTGTTTTCTGAAAGTGCCTTTCCATGTCTGGAATTTTCTGTGGACCATTGTCTAAATATGAGAGGAAAAAAAGAGTTGTGTACATGTGGATACATCCGAATGAGGCATGAATGACTAACCAGGTATGAGGGCAGGGAATGTTTTGGTGCCTCCTCCCCCCCGGAAGCAAGATTTGAAAGAAAAAATCCCCTAGCAACAACAATTTAGCTACATTATCTGTTCACAATTCTAAATAGCCTCCTCATCTAGCAAATAAAATAAAATCTTCTGATGAGTACAAGAAGACCCTGTGCTAGTCAGGCTGTGTGCTTATTACAAGAAAGCAGGAAAAATAATCAGATCCTAATATAACATTACCATTTTAAACAATAAAAAGAAATATTACTGGAAATCCCAATGAAAAGGCAGACTGCGGCAAATGAGAGGAGAAATCCGTCTTTACCGATTTAACACTCTCATAAGCAGAAGTGTTGGTGCCACCATGTCTGGCTCCCCGCCTGTATAGCTGGTGATTGAATGAGATGGGCATTGATGACTGGGAGAAAGGATATGTGTACAACCTACAGTTGTCAGGCCTTAACTCGCCAATGCAGTAGAGCCAAACACTGCCAGCATGCAGGAAGAGGAGAAATGGTCAGGGCTTGGAAAAATCCTCCCTGTTTGGACTAAAATCTCAGGTTCCCTCAGTTAAGCACTTTCCCAGTGTCTGGACATTCAACAGGAAATTCTTCCCACCAAAATGAATAGGAGTGATTCCTATTCATTCTGTGTAGGGTGTGCCCAAGTTAATTTTGTAGCTTAGGACAGATTCTAGTTGGAACAGTGGTGTTGTATACTTTTGGAATTCCAGCTTTGATCTCAGGTAGCTTAATGTGATTATTGAACTGTATAAAAAAGGTTGTATCATTTTAGGCAGTTCTGTGAAGCATTTTCCATTTTATTATTCTCTGTGTATGTACCTTCAAGTCATCTGTCAAATTATGGCAACCATATGAATTGCTTAGGGTTTTCTTAGTCAAAAACAGTCAGGTGATTTTACCAGTTCCTTCCTCTGAAGTATAATCTACAGACCTGGTGTTCATTGGTGGCCTTCCATCTAACCAGGGCTGATCCTGCTTACTTTTCTAGATCAGATAGTTTCTTGCCCAGTATTAATTTTACACTATTAATCCAGTAAATGGTGATCTGTATATTCTAAAAAACCACACACATCTTCCACTGTAAAAACTGTCATATTAATATTACACCTCACAAATCCATTATGAAATAATAGCCCCCTAGCCCCCATCACCTGTAATAACCATTTGTTATGGGAATCTCACTAAGTTTACTCTAGAATGGATAAATATTTCTCCCTTTACTGCAGGGGACACTTCTCCATGAAAGTATGACATTACATAATCATGTCTCTCCTTAAATACAGTTTGCTTGTTAACTAGTTGTTAGGCAGTGTCAAATTCCTCCTGTCCCTGAGAGCTTGTGAATGGACATTAACTATCTACCAGGTTCTTATTCTGTATTCCCAACAGACTGCATTCCAAAGTCTGCAAAGGCTGTACTAAGATGTTAATTTCCTTCTCGAGCACACTGTTTATGGAAGATATCTATATGAGTGGTATTTAGGCTGAATCTGCACTGCAGAAGTAATCTGGTTTGACACCACTTTAACTACCATGGCTCAATGCTTCAGGGATGGTAGTTTGTTGTGGAGCTCTGGTGCCACAATGCACTACCATTCCCAGAACTCCATAGCATTGACTCATGACAGTTAAAGTGGTGTCAGACCAGATTATTTCAGCAGTGGGGGTGCAGCTATAGTGGAATAAAATATTGCACCCAGTCCATGAAAACTCTGCCATGTTTACATATACTCCCAATTAAGGACAAATAAATATATAGTTTAAGAGTGTAGTTATTTAATTAAGTGGTTTGTAAACACCGTTTTGTATCTCTGAATGGAATCTCCATCTTAGAGAATTTTGTAGCCTTCCTGTTACAGCTGACTGACATTCCTATGTCATATTAGGGAATATGTCATTGGTCACAGTCCACCAGGAATTGGTGCACGTCCTTTTGTTACCACGCTATGTTCTGTTAAAGTTTTTCAATTTAGACACTATCTTCCACACCACACACGCAAATGCATGCATTGGAAGGGATTTTGCACCCATTAACAGTTATATTCCTCATGCATTATACATAATGACTTCTCAGTTAAGAAATACCACTCTCTCACAGACGGCACTGCTCTGGCTAGCTTGTGCCTCCTATGATAAACAAGACCAGTATTGAGCCTGATAAGTGTAGCATTTACCATGTTGTGTTTTTTTCAGAAATGAAACCAAAGAAACTCAAAACTACTATTCCATGATTTTGATGAAACTGGAGATGCATTGCTGGGTGAAAGCCACCCTAATTTCACAAACATGATGCTCTTTTCTCTCTCTGTCTTTATCTTTGTCTTATTAACTTTATTTTTCTGAAGGTGTTTAATTTGCAACAGATACAGACTGTTGTAGGCAATTTGTATTTGAGGGTGGGGGGAAGACAAGTGGAAACATAGCTCTGATTAATAGTAATACAGAGCATTTGTTCCCCCATCTGCTTGCCCCAGTAGCAGCCTTTTCCTTCATAGGGACAGCTGATCTCCCTGGTGGATTCTCAGTTTCCAGCCCCCCTCACTTGGAGTGATGGCTCAGGTACAAATCTGCTAGCCTAGTGAGAATACAGCACGGCAGTGTTTTCCTGATTGCCAGTGTCTCTTTACAAAAGGGATTTCAAAAAGAACAACATTGTCTTGAGTGTTCATGCCTCTAATATACTAGTAGCAGGTAATGTTAGGTTAAAACACTAAACCTGATGCAAACAGGAGGCACATTGTTTGTCAGTCTCTCACATTTGAAGCAAACTAGGAGGAAATGTTGTTGTCAGGGTGCCAAAATAAAAGAAGAAATCAGAGCTTAGAAATAAAAGCGCACAGGAGAAAGCCAAGAGTCCCCAAGGAATAGCCCCCGGTCGCATCACTCTGGTAATCTGAAATACAGTAAGCCTTATTTCTGGACAGATCAATAAGAATAGAGTTTCCACTGCTTTTTGGCTTGTTCCAGTTTATCATATACTATGGTACAAGATAATCAGAATGAAAAAGCTCCTCCTGATCCAAAGTAACTGGATGCATGTTAGAAGTGTTAGTACACTGAAGATAGAGAACCTCATCTGTACTAGCGTTCTCTAAACATCTCTAGCTCTTATGCACATTAGTGACCATGGTGAATTGGGTTAGAGTGGTGGCATTTGGCATCGAAAATTGGCCAGTTTAAGAAAACAATTGAACCATAAAAGCTGAGCCAGAGTTACTGCTGTTGATAGTTGGCCTTTGTTCTGTTTTTACTATTTGAGTCACAATTGTAAGCTGTCTCAAACAATTGGCGACCCAAGGTATGAATTACATACATAAGGTAAATATAGTAATTTTCAATCATTTGAAATGTTTGTTTTTATTTGAGGTTTCGCAGAAGGAAATGCTCACCACAAGGCCTTGCTGATTTCAGTTACTGTTTGTAGTGTACTCCTTGTGCTTATCATCATATTCTGTTATTTCAGGTAGGTCTGAGGAGTTCATAATTCTTCTCTTCACTGCTCATTTTTAACACCCTTGTTCTGAATTTGTAAACTGCAATGACAAAGTAAGCAGAACTTTAGGAAAATGTATTCTATATTCTAGTAATGCTGAGGTCCCACAAATGTTAAGGCCACACAGATGTTAACAGGATCTTATTTTAAAGTGACTTTTATTTTCATAGCAAGGAATTTTCAAAGTTAACATTTCTTTTTAATTAGAGAACTGATCAGCCAACAATAGATGATTAATAACTGGAGCAAGAAGCCACTTCAGGCAGTAGTCTCATTTGCTGATTTACTCACTGAAAATTTAAAAGGTTCTTGCAGTCTTCTGTAATGTGATCATTGAACAGAAGGTGGGCCTGAGATGTCCAAATGGAGAGAATGAGAAAATAGAGGAAACATGTGGGGTTTCAGGTGCTGTATTGGCTCAAAATCATGGATAAAGTATGCTTCTCTAAGGAGGTTGCTGAACTGAGCATCAGATGGACCCTTTGCAACTTGTGCAAAACATCTAACCATAAAAGGAGATGTGCTATCTACCGGCAATATCTATAGGCTTTGTTGAAATGAACCAATAAACTTTAAGAATATACAGTGCTGAAAGCTGCAGGGGGAGAAGGGGTGGTGTGTCCCATAGGGATGAATGGGGTGTGTGCCGCCATGCCTCCACGCCACTGCATGCATGAGCCCCATTCATTTAAATGGGGCTCGAGCATAGGTGGTATTTGCTTTACGCAGGGGAGTCTGGAACAGATCCCCCACGTAAAGAAAGGGCAAACTGTATTGTAATTCTCTAAATGTTAGTATGCAAAGGGATCTTGCAGCACCTTTGAGACTAACTGTGACAAAGAAGTTGTAGCATCAGGTTTCATAGACTAGATCTTTCCTCAAATGCTGTGGAAGGTTGTGTAAATATTGGTAAATGGGCTCTTGGTATCTGCTGGGGTTTGGTTTCAGAACTCTCCCACTCCCAATAGATACCAAAATCTGTGGAGACTCAAGTCCCATTATAGACAATAGAATAGTAAAATAGTGTCCCTTCTGTAAAATGGCAAAATCAAGGTTTGCTTTTAGGAATTTTTTTTAAAAATATATTTTCAAGCTGTTGATGGTTGAATCCATGTATACAGAATCCAGGGATATGTAGGACCAACTGTATTGTTAGTTGACAGAATAAAGCGACTTGGAGGGGAAGTTCATTTCTTTTTAAAGGCTGTTGTTTTGGGATGCTTGGATGACTTGGGTGTTCTACTTCACAACTCCTGATGAAAGCAGCCAGACCAGTACAGCTCTTTTTTCTGACCTTTTAAGTGTATTTACTCTAAGGAATGGATGTAACTGTGATTATCTTATCTGTCTTCACATTAAATTTGTACTTTTCACAAGCATTTGAAATGAGTTTGCATGCCACCTGATTCCCTAGTCAGTGGGTGACAGTTCAAAGAAAGAGAAGAAAATCCTTTCCTTCATCATTAAGAAGGATCATGGGTTAACATCTAGAATTTAGTAATGGGATTTCCAGGAGGAGGTAATGAAAATTGATCTGAAATTATGAGTAACTCAGGAATGAGCAATTTAATATTTTTTATTTAATAGCTAGCATTGGACTGTTCACCACAGGGACCCTTTCACACAGGACAGTTACAGCACTATGATTCCACTTTATGCCATGGTTTGATGCAGTGCAATTTGTAGTTTAGGGAAGAACATTTATAATTCTCAACCAGAGATTTCTGATGCCTCACCAAACTACAAACCCCAGGATTCCATAGGATGTTCCTATAGTAATTAAAGAGGGTTTAGAATACTGTGATTTCATATTGCTGTGTAAAACCACTACTAGATAATGTTATCTGGAATTTAGGAGAGAGATTTTGTAGCATCTTTGAGACTAACTGAAAGAAAGAAGTTGGCAACATGAGCTTTCGTAGACTTAAGTGTGCTTCTTTAGATGCATTTGGAATTTTGGAGTTCAAATTCACCAATATGCTGATGACACAACTCTATCTCTCCTTTCCTTCTAACAAATGAAGCCGCCCAACTTACCGGGCTGGCGTTGTTGCTGGGGAAGAAGGCGCCCTAGTCTCTGCAATTGTGTCTTGCCCCAGCAGCCTTTGGGCTGGCAGGAAGGACTACCATTGGCTGCTGGGGTGGAAAGGGTGGCTCTTTTGCACTGAGTGCTAGGACTACATGTCCCAGCTTGCATTGCAAAAGGGACCCCCGAGCACAGCCTATTGGTGGAAGGGGCCTGAAAGGCGGTGCCTCTGCTCTTTCCAGGCCCCCTATTGGTAGGCGGGACTATTTAAGGCCTTGTTGCACACCATCCGGCGCCATTTTAGCTTTGCAATCCCATCCTCCCTCCCTTGGCTAGGGTGTTTTTTGTCACAGCTTTGTTTTAGGGCAGCAGCATAGGTCCTGTATCTGGTGGGCGTGGTTTCCAGGGCTCCGTAGCACTGGATCGGGAGTCCATTGGACCCGGGAGCTCTGAGGGCAGGCGGTGTGGCCATTGCGGGGACCACATCAAGTGAACATCTCCCGATGATTAGGGGATTATTGGAATATGCGACTGATCAGTTGCATATATGCGAGAGGGCATTTCTGTTGCCCTTACGTCATCCTGATGCTTGGTCACGACCAAGCAACCTTCTATCAATCAACTGGGGTGTTGATTGATGTTTCAAGATCTGGACCTTATGCTTTGGGCCAACCCTACCCTTTGTGCTGTTTGTTAATAAAGTTGTGGCCTTTTCCTCCAATTCTGTGTTGTTGTCTTATTGGATGGCTTCCTTCCCACAGCAAAAGTGAAGCTATGTTGGTACTAAAGCAGTATGTTAGTAATGGACTGGATGAGGGCAAACATACTAAAGCTTAATCAAGAGCTGCTCCTGGTTAGTCAAAAGACACACCAGGGAACAGGCATTCAGCTTGTATTGGTTGGGGTTACATTCTTCTTGAATTATCATCATCATCATTTTGCTTTTTCCTGAAGAAATCAAAGCGGATTCCAACAGTATAAATAAAACATCAAACAATTAAAAATTACATTTTAAAAACCCCAAGTTTTGAAACCTCAGGTTTGAAGCTGAGGTGTACTTTTGGATTCAGATTTGACTTAGATGCTCAGGTTTATGGCCATAGGCAGGAGTGCATTTGCATAGTTTAAAAGTTTGTCAGCTACACTCTTCCCTTGAGATGTCAGATCAGGCTATGTTGACACATGCCTTGATAACATCCTGGCTGGGTTAATGTGTTGCACTTTATGTGGGGCTGCCTTTGGAATCTGTTCAGACTTCTCGGGTTCAAAACATTGTGGCCAAGCTGCTGGTTGCAGGGAATGTATAACTTCCTTGATGAAACAGCTTCAGTGGCTACCAATCTGTTTCTGGGCATCATCGTCATCATCATCATCTTCTCTTACCAGTCTATTCTTGATTGCCTAGAGTAAATGTTAACCAGCACTTTGTATCTTGCCAAAAAACCAACTGGAAATCAATTGAGCGATTTTAATATTGGTGTGATATGATCACTTCTGGATGTACCAGTGACCAATCTGGCTGCCGTATTTTACACTAATTGAAATTTGTGAATTTGATACAGAAGTAGCCCAATGTACAATACGTTGCAAAAAGTCCACCATTGAGGTCACTAGTGTGTACACTACCATCTTCAGGTCCTCCAGTTCTAGGAAGGGGCACAACTGGAGTAACAGCCGAAACTTAATAGTAGTAAGCACTCCTGGTTGTTGTCATTTGGAGTGATGGATCCAGAAGCAGTCTCAGGCTGTGAACATAGTCTTTCAGGGGGAGTGTAACTCCATCCAGATGCACCTCTAAACCTAGTTTAGCACCCTTGAAAAGCATCTATGTCTTGTCAGGGTTCAGCTTCATTTTTTCCTCATCCAGCCCATTACCCCTTCATTCATTCAGAGGAGACATATTATCCTTAGCAGTTCAGCCCATGCATCTGGGGAAGTAGACCGGCTGCAACTTCTTTTGCACAATTAGTTTTAAAGGCGCTAGATACTCCAGAGTAATATGGCTCTGTTTCTGAATTCTATTTTTAGCTGAGGCTGTTTTTGAAGGAATGGAGAAATACATTTGGGTGTCATCAGCATTTTGATTACATCCTGTTCCATGTCACTAGGTCATCTTTCCTGTATTGGTTTCATGTAGATGTTAAATGGCATTAGGGATAGAATGGTGTTTTGTGGTATGCAATATAACAGCTCATTTTTTGAGGATCACCTATCCCCAAGCTCCACCATGTAGAATATGACGTTGACATAGAACTGGAACTACTGAAACACACTGCCTTCAATCCTCAAATCCTCCAAGCATTACTGAAATATACTATGGTCAGTCGTATCAGTGCTGCTGCAGGGTCCAAAAAATCAGTGGGGACATGCTCCCTTTGTCAATGCTCAGGTGACGATCATCCACTAAGGTGACCATAGCAGTTTTAACTCCGTATTCTGCGTTGAAGCCAGTTTTAAATGGATTTACATAACGTGTATCCTCCAAGATTGTCTGGAGTTGGGAGGCAACTACCTTCTTAATCGTCTTGCTTAGAAAAGGGAGATTTGATTAGCTTTAAAGCCTACCCAGTTTAGGTCCAGATTACCTGAAAGACAGTATCTCTCTTTATGACCCTGCCCAAGTTTTAAGTTCTGAGAGGAACAGCTTTATTTCAGTTCCACCACCATCACAAGGATATTTGGCGAGGACATGAGACTGGGAGAGACCTATCTCTGTGGCTGCTCCAAAGTTTGGAACTCCCTCACACAGAAGATTTGGTTTGCTCCCTCTCTGTATTCATTCCTGCACCAGGAAAATATCTTTTTATTTAGGCAGCATGAACTTTTAATGGGGTGTGCTAGGCTTTTTTTCTTCTTCTAAAATCAGAGTTCATAGAATCATAGAGTTAGAAGAGACAACAAGGGCCATCCAATCTAAACCCCTGTCATGCAGAATCAAAGCACCCATGACAAATGACCATGCAGCCTCTGTTTAAAGACCTCCAAGGAAGGAGACTCCACTACACTCCGAGGGAGTTTGTTCCACTGTTGAACAGCCCTTACTGTCAGGAAGTTCCTCCTAATGTTTTGGTGGAATCTCTTTGCTTGCAGTTTGCATCCATTGTTCTGGGTCCTAGTCTCTGGAACAGCAGAAAACAGTCTTGCTCCATTCTCAGTATGACTACCTTCAGATACTTAACAGGGCTATCATGTCACCTCTTAACCTTCTCTTCTCCAGGCTCCATACCCATCTCCCTAAGTCTCTCCTCATAAGGCGTGGTTCCCAGACCTTTCATCATTTTGGTCAAATGTGTTTTAAACTGCTTTGGTGTTGCTAATTTTTGCTTTTTTTAAAAAAAGAACTTTTCTATCAGTAGTCATTTAGCTATTTAATTTTTTGACAGCCACCTCGAGTCATGTTCTGGGAGCAAGGTGTTAAATAAAATCAGTCAGTCAATCAATCAGTTATGTAGTGATAAAGGTGCTATCCAGTGCTCCAGTGTCTCTGTTGCACCCACATCCTCCAGTGTTGCAAAAGAAGGCACATGGGTTTCCTTCACTACCTGCCAGTGGTTGGTATAACATTGATGTTTCTCACATAGAGGGACATATATTGGTTTGGGGTCCCAACCTACAGCCAAATATTGGTCATAGTAGGTATCATAAAAATGGCAAAGTATAGTAAAAGAGAAAGGAGTTTCACGGTGTTGAGGTGCACAGTAAAATACTGTTAAGTCTGTGTCTGTGTGTGCATGCACCAGTGCATGCACTGCATTACCCTCACTACTGCATATCTCAATGAAGTGAATTGAACTGGGCACAAGTTCAAAGAAATGGAAGTAGTACTTTAGTTACGGAGGTTGCTGGAAATATATGAGAAACTTAAATGCTCCAGAGAGTTTAACATGCAGCACTAGTGGGAAATGAAACAGACTCAAGTCGTAATTACTGCCTACCGTCTTAGACCACCCAGCAGTAGAAATCACCCATGTTTATTTTCACATAAAACTGCAGGTATAAAAGGCAAGAAAGCAGGCCTCCTCGTTACAGCATTGGACTCGAACAAGACGAGACTTACATTCCTCCTGGAGAATCCTTGAAAGACCTCATTGAACAGTCTCAGAGCTCAGGAAGTGGTTCTGGGCTCCCTCTGCTGGTAAGAAAAATGTACTAAGATCTTCATCACAATAATAATACACCTGTGGAACATCATAGCCTACAGCACAAAACAAAACATCTGAATGCATGGTGGTGGGGGGAAAAGCTGATCTAGAATAAGATTCTGTAAGATAAACATTTTGTTTCCCTAAGAACAGGAAGAGAGAATCTGGTGTAGCCCAGTGTAACAATATCCTCAGGACTTCTTTTTCACAAAAGCCCACTAGTAAGATGTGGCAGGTCTTCTCCTCAGTTTGTTTCCAAGAACAATTAAAAGTGTTGCTTTTTATACAGAAATCCCTAAAGGCCCAGAAGTCTATACACAATGGAGTGACATAGTTTGAACCTTCCAATATTAGATTATCCACTGAGAAACTGTTTTAAGTATCTCCCACCTTCTGAAGTAGGGAGGAAATCTTCCAAGAAGAAGAGCTTGCAAATGCTTTTTGGGACTACAGCTCCCAGAATCATCTAGCCAGCATGACCAGTAGTTTGGATTCTTTCTGTTGTGTGTGTTGAGTGTAAATTATCACTGGTGGTGCAGTGGTTAAATGCCTGTACTGTAAGCCACAAGGTTGTGAGTTCAATCCCAGGGGCTTCAAGGTCTACTCAGCCTTGCATCCTTTTCTAGAATGCTAAAATGAATACCCATCTTGTTGGGGGCAATTATCTTACACATTGTAAACAGCTTAGGGAGTGTTTGATTCACTGATAAGTGGTATAGAAATGTACTTACTATTGCTATTTTCCTAAAACCTGTTTTAATTTTTTTTAGAAATCCAAACAAAAATATTTCCTAAAGCCTTTGGTATATTTTCATCAAGAAGAAATGTTGCATTTCATTTCTTCAGTCCTGCTGCTATTTCAGACAAATTCATGAAAGATAGATTTATCAGTGCCTATTAGCTATGATCTGTATATTATTTCCATTATAAGAATTAATATTGTGGTGTAGGAGTGGAATTGCCCTTGGATCATGATTGTGGGTTTCTGATAGGCATCTTGGTAGTCACTCTGGAAACAAAATGGTGTATTAAATAGGTTTGAGGGGAGCTCACCCTATTTTCTCAGATGGTCTGTCAGATACAAAGTCCCTCTCATTACCAATTCCTGTCCTTGAGCCTCCTCCCCATGAGGAGATTGCTGAATTTTAGGTAGTAGTTAACATGCCTTCATCTTCTTCCCAATAGGTGCAACGGACTATAGCAAAACAGATTCAGATGGTGAAGCAGATTGGTAAAGGTCGCTATGGGGAGGTCTGGATGGGAAAATGGCGAGGAGAAAAGGTGGCTGTCAAAGTCTTCTTCACCACCGAGGAAGCCAGTTGGTTCCGAGAGACAGAAATCTATCAGACTGTTCTGATGAGACATGAAAACATTTTAGGTGAGTGGTTCTAACATTAAAACATAGCATAGAATCATAGACTTATAGAAGATTTTCATACCAGCTCATCCATATAGGCCAACTAGGCAGCCGCCTAGGGTGGCAAAATTTAGGGGCGGCACAGCGGGTGGCAAGGGAGGCCAGAGAGAAAGCTGAGGACAAGGTGACCAGTGAGCAGCAGGAGGAGAGCTGCTTGGAGCAGCTGCAAAGGGTGCCTGGCACCTGGCCGACAGAATCCCCAGGCATCACTTGCACACCTGCTGCTGAGAGCTGTTTGGAGCAGCTCTGCAAAGGGTGCCTAGCGTGCACGCACTGCCAGCAAAATCCCAGGGCACCGCTTGCACTCCTGCTGGCTGCTGCTGCTGCTGTAAGTGAAGGGGAAAAAGTGGCTCCCGTTTGCATTATCCTCCTCTGGGGTAACTTTACCAACAGCTGCAGCACCTGTGCGCCCTCTGGCCACTGAGGTGCGCTTTCCCTCACTCAGGTAAGAAGAGAGGCAGAAAAGGTACCTCTGGTTCCCTTTCTTTTCGCACACGACGTGACCGTCTTTCTCTATCTCTGTGTGTCTTATTTTGAGGCAAAGATTGTGTTTGTGTTCCTCAGTGTGTTCTTCCATAGAAGCCTTCTCCCTCCTAAAAAAAATCCAGCCCACCTCACCTACTGCAGGTGGCTCTGAGGAGCTGGTTTGGACTTTTTTTACTCTTGTAATAAAAAAAAAATACTTTCAATTTAGGTCAAAAATGATTTTATAGTTTTCAAACACAATTTAAATAGTAGTGAAATACATTTATGTTCTATAAACGGCGGTTTTTTACTTGTATTGTTTTTAAATTTAATTAATAAAACTGATCTCAAATTACAATTAACAAGACCAAACTTTTATTGCTATATAAATGGACAATAAATTGGCTACTTTGATTTGTGTTTAATTTTAAACACTTTGTAGTTAAAAATATACCAATATGGTATAAATAACATTGAAAATATATTTGTAATTTAATTAAGTGAGAATAATTATGAGTGGCGACAGGGGGTGCCAAAATATTTCTTGCCGAGGGTGGCCAAATACCTAGAGCCGGCCCTACATATCAGCACTTACCATGGGATAAGCGCTGGTAAAATGCTGGTAAAACATCAGGGAAGTGTGCATGTCTGAAAGCCTGACACGCTTCCTAAATGGCAGGGAATTGTTTCTGTTCATAGGAAATTGCTACTCTCCAATGATTCAGAGATGCTGGAGGCAAGAGGAAGATTCCCTGCCGTTTAGGAAGCATGTCAGGCTTTCAGACATGTGTGCTTCCCTGATGTTTTTGAGGCATTTTACCAGTGCTTACCCCATGGTAAGCGCTGGTATGAAAATCTTCATAAAGTGAATAGGGACCCCATAGACAGCTGGTCCAATGCTTTGCCAGTGTAGTAAATCTGCAGGTAAAGGATCCCTGTGAAGTGACTATCCAAATTTTGTTTTTAAACCTAAAATGAAGGAGAACCCATAATTCCCCTGGCAATCTGTTCCACCGCCAAACAGCTCTTAACTTTTGCAAATTCTTCCTAAAGTTTAGGAAGAGTCTCTTTTGTTGTCATTTGAAGACATTGCCCTTCCCTTTGGGGTTTCTAAAAAAAGTTGTTTCAGCTTCTATGGGACAACTCCTCAAATATTTGAAGATAGCTTTTTTTTATTATCTCTGAATTTTCTCATCTCCAGACTATCCAGATCCTTCAAATATTCTTCCTAGAGTTTGGTTTCCAGGTCTTTCACCATCATTGTCATCCTCCTCTAGGCACATGGCATCTTAATATCCTACACATATTGTTGTTTCCAGAATAGGATACCGTATTCCTAGTGTGATCTGACCAAAGCAGAATCACTGTGTGCCATTCTGGACACCATAGTTTTAGAGGGATATTGGCAAACTGGAACAAGTCCAGAAGAGGGCAGTAAAGATGATAAAAGTTCTGATGAACAACTGAGAGTTCTTGCAATCCAGAGAGCACCAGTGAATTGGAATTTCACATTTCATTTCTGTATTTTACAACAAAAAAATTGATTATTATTAATCAACTTCAAATTTAATGCATCAGAATTTTTTTAAAATAATGGTTTTGCCTCAGTAATCCTGACCCAGTTTCTTCTTAGCTTAGCTGATGCTTAACTTCTTCATAGGAATTTTTCTTTGAAGAAAACTTAGACCTTACTTTGTTAAGTAAGTAAAAATTTCGGGAGGGGGGGAATGAGAATGCCTATGATTCTAGATTCAAGCGTTACCCATAGTTGCTCATAGACTAGAGATAATCTATGTGTATCTGGTGTGAATGTACATTTTTTAAAAAATTCCCATGGCCAATAAGAGAAACCAATATATTCACAGGTTTTAGGATCATGGGCATGGTCTTCCATAAGGACTTGGAGAGTGACTACTCAAAGTCCCTCAGTGGATTTAAAATTCATTTGAGTTTTGAACTGGGACTTCTCAAGTCTCAGTGTAATACTCTAATACACCATACTCATCATGGCCTGTTACAGACAGCCAAAATAAAGCTGCTTCGAGTCACAGTGCTGGAGCGTGGTTTTGGTGCGACTTCTGGACTCTTAGGATGCATGCATCATTGAAACACCATACCTCCACTGTGACTCGAAGCAGCTTTATTTTGGCTGTCTGTAACAGGCCTATGTATCCACTGTCTTCAGTGCAAAGTCTTGTTTGGTATACTACATCAATTGTCCATCTTAGAACTCTGACAAGGGAAGGCTCCATGCATGAAGCAATGGTAAAAACTAGAACACTAAACAGTATCCCATGGGGCTTGTACCTTCAACCAATCATACATATACAATCTCCATTGGCACTCTTTATTTTGTTCAAGACATCAATAAGAAGAAACTGACGTTTGCCTACATCTTTGCTGCCCCTCTATTGTTATTGAGGGAGGAAAGATCCTCTCCACATCCAAAATTTTACAATACATTACATAGTGTCTGGCTATGTAAATTGGGTTAAAGCCAGTTTGCATTTCTCCCTCCTAAGATAGCTTTGCTTACCTTTCTCTGATCCTTCTTCCTTCTTCTGTCTATTGTTTTCGATTTGTACTTGTCAGAAGTTAAGGAAGCTCAACTTCATATTCTGCCTGAAGCACCTGACCAGAAAGTGCAGTATATAGGTGGGCCATCAACCTGATTTTATATGACCCTCTCTTCCCTGAGGGGTGTGAGTGAGAAATGGGAGCTAAAATGGACAAAATAGTGGGACAAAGAGAAAAGCCCACTACAAGCAATCTATGCACACCTCTAGCAAGAAATGGGGGAATGGCTGAAGTAACCAAACCTCTGGCAAGATGGTTGTTCCTTCCCTGACAGCCTGGTGGGGGAAACAGGGAGAGAGTGTGCTATTATTCCAGATACTTTGACCGTCACTTTCCTCTCTGAGTTTTTAACTTTCCACATTTATTAGTTCTGTTGCCTTTAGCAGAGCATGGTGTATGTTTGAGCCCTGGTGGTGCAGTGGTTAAATGTCTGTACTGCAGCCATTCACTCAAGACCACAAGGTTGCGATTTCAAGACCAGCAAACCGGGCCCAAGCTCGACGCAGCGTGCACCTTCTGAGGTCGCTAAAATGAGTACCCAGACTGTTGGGGGCAAATTAGCTTACTTGCTAATTAGCTTACTTGCTGTTCACCGCTATGATCTTTGGAATAGCGGTAAATAAATAAATAAATAAATACAGTTTCTTGTGTAGCTAGGATTTATTTGTGTCCAACTGCTATTTATCAGCTTCCCAACTCCTCATCAGGGAATAGGGGTGCACTGTAGAAATAATGTCATATGACACCACTTCAAGTGCTGTGCTCCATCCTATGGAATTGTGGGATTTATAGTTTTACAATGTCTTTAGCTTTCTCTGTCATAGAGTGCTGGTGCCTCACAAGACTACAAATCTCGGGATACTGTAGGATGAGCCATGGCAGTTAAAGTGTTGTCAGACTGCATTATTCCTACAGTGTAGATTCACCCTAGGTTCCTTTTATTACCTTGCATCATCATCATCATTACAACCACCACCACCATCATCTGTTAATTCATATCTCACCTATTCTCAGAACAGAGACTCAAGGAAGCTTACAAAAATGAAAACAAGTGAATTTTAAAATTCCTTATAAAGGTAGAAGTAAAAATGTACAATTTTTTTTGATAAACCAAAATTAAACTTTTCCATGCACTGAAAACAATGTAATACAAGTCCATATAGAAGATAAAAGTCAATAAAACTGTTGTTGTTGTTGTTGTTGTTGTGTGCCTTCAGATTGTTTCCAACTTATAATGTTCCTAAGGTGGAACCTATAATGGGGGTTTCTTGGCAAATTCTACAGAGTAGGTTACTTGCCCAAGGTCACCCAGTGGTTTTTTGTGGGTTTTTTGGGCTATGTGGCCATGTTCTAGAAGAGTTTCTTCCTGATGTTTTGCCAGCATCTGTGGCTGGTATCTTCTGAAGAACATGGCCACATAGCCCGAAAAACCCACAAAAAACTATGGATGCCGGCCATGAAAGCCTTCGACTTCACCCAGTGGGTTTACATGGCCAAGCCAGCATTTGAAGCCTGGTCTCCAGAGTCATAGTCTAATGCTCAAACCACTACATCATGCTGGCTCATACACTGTTAAAACCTCTGGCAGTAATTTGATAACAACTTGTCAGAATAGAAACATTTTCATTTGTTGATTGTTGACAGCAAGAAGGGAGCTATCCCATCCTCTTTTAAGAGGGAGTCCCAGTGCCTGAGAGCAACCACCAAGAAGGCTATTTTTGTTTTCACCAGATGTCCCTGTGAAGGTAGAGAGAGAAGGGTTTGCCTGAGAGTGCGTCTCACCTGGACAGGCTCATGTCAGAAAAATACAATAGTAAAGAGTTAACCAGTATATATCTGCAGGCCCAGTCTGGATATTGCCTCTGTAATGAATTAACCTTTCTCTTGTGTAATGGATTGCATAATCTTTTACTCAAAACTCTCATTTCATCATCTGTTGCTTTTTCCCCACCAAGTACCCTAATTAGTTTTACTTAAAGAACCTTGTTATATCCTGCTTGGGTGCATGTCCATTGTGATGTGACACTATGTAGATGAGAACATAAGGTAGCTTGAAATGCAAAAGGAATTGAATTTACAGCTTAAAAAGATGTATGATATTTAGAACAGTTGTGTCTTTCTTTCTTTGTAGGTTTCATTGCTGCAGACATTAAAGGCACAGGGTCTTGGACTCAGTTGTACCTTATAACTGACTATCATGAGAATGGATCCTTGTATGACTACCTGAAATCCACAACCTTGGACACAAAAGCCATGCTTAAGCTAGCATATTCCTCTGTCAGTGGATTGTGCCACTTGCACACGGAGATCTTCAGTACTCAAGGCAAGCCAGCTATTGCCCACCGGGACCTCAAAAGTAAAAACATTTTAGTAAAAAAGAATGGAACCTGTTGTATAGCAGACCTTGGCTTAGCAGTTAAATTTATTAGGTGAGTAAAATATTGGAATTCTGAGTGCAAATGGTTTTGTGAACATGGAAATAATAAAGTGGGGTTTGGGACTGGAATTGGATTTGGGTGCTTGGTGGTTTCAGTGGTGGTTTGAATATCACAGAGGCAGATAATCTGCTCTGAGTTTAGTTTGGAAGC
Organism: Sceloporus undulatus; assembly: GCF_019175285.1. NCBI lineage: Eukaryota > Metazoa > Chordata > Lepidosauria > Squamata > Phrynosomatidae > Sceloporus > Sceloporus undulatus. The sequence goes on along the minus strand of NC_056526.1, from coordinate 173,136,692 downwards.
TTATTCACAAAAGTTGGGATTCACCACTGTTGATGTGGGAACAACGAGCAATTACTGGGTAGATCATTGTGACTAAAAAGGAATTGCAGTTTGGTTTGGCCAAACTTGAATCCAAATTAATGCAGCCCAAACAGAGCATTTCCTGTTTATGTCTTATAAGGGTAGCACAGAGTTGATGTATTGCCATCATTACTTTCTGTTTCTACCACCATGTGCTGCTGGGAGAAGCCTTCTTTATTTTAAAAAAGTATATCTGGGAACAATGTTGTTTCATAATGTAGTGTCAGTCTCATTTGTGCATCTGTAGGGCAGAATGGTCAGTGGGCAGCTGATTGCCACTTCTAGGGGTATCAAGTCCTTTTTGTCCAAAGAAAGGAATACTTAAGGAAACCTTCTACCACTTCATTTCATTCAAAGAAATGCCTGTGACATGATTTCATCACAATGCCCCTTGCCTGAATATAGATCTGGTTCACCATCTCCTCCCCAGGGTTTGGTTGTATTATTCCCCTCCTCATCTCTTTCTAGGAATAACTGGAAAATGAACTAACTTATTTATAAGAAAACATCACAGGTGATGCAGTGCTAACTGTTGGTACAGGAGCAAGTGGAGAGTCTCGTGATCCAAACAGGGGGACCTCACTCCAGCATTTTGAGGCAAGGTGAACCCCTCTCTACTTGGTCTCTGGACCACCCCAATGATCAGTGTTAGTGATGTCAGTAGGGCAGCTATCCATTTAGCATCTATTAACTTGCAGAGTGCTGTGTGTGGCATGCCACATCTCCACAGCCATTTTGCAGCATGAAAAATTAACTTCTCCCCTCCCCTGGTGTGGAGCAATAGCCAGGAGTTTTCTGATGAGCTAAACATTATATGCCACTGGTTGCATATTGCTATCTGAATAAGAAAGCAGAATGTTCAGATTGGACTGATCCCCCCCCCCCCCAAATATGTAACCAGCAAGCTGTTTTTACTTATGGAGAAGTGTTTTCTACACAGTGGTCTGGCTCATACAAACAGCACCTCCTTGTGATTTCACCTGGGCTGTAAGATCTCTGGAGGTTCCACATATTCCCAGAGGAGATTACATAGGGGCCAATAAATGTATGAATTTGGCAAGTATGAAAAAGTAAATAAGGTGATAAGCTATACTTGTGCAACTGATATTTTGTCAAGTAAAAAGACATTTAAAATGCTGGACCAAAGAAGATTGTCTTCATCTGTTACAGGATTTGCTTAAAACATTTTGGTGATGGCCCTTTTATTCTATAATCTACAAATCTGGCTGAAAGACTATAGATGTGTGATTTAAAAATAAATATTAGAAAGTTAAGTTTATGAGAGCCATTAAAGAACCTATGAAGAATTTCTTCCTACTGGCCTTCCATTTGGTCCACTTGAAAGAAGGTCCACACATGTACATAGAGTAAAATGGAAATACCCTTTCTGTGATTTTGTGAACCTAAGAGTATAAAGTGTCAGTGGTTGAATGCTTGTTAAGATAATTTAAACAAAGAAAAATTACACAGACACATTGAAAGAATGACAGCATGAATTGTACAGGAAGGGTGGGGAAATGTGGCTTTATTACTTATCATGTGCTGTTTATGGACATTTAGCTTCTTTGAGAGCATAAAACAAGAACTAGTATAGTGTATTTCTTATAATTGTGACAGACAAAACTTGGGCCAGACTTGAATTCTGTTACAGCTATTTTTTAAAAAAAAAAAAGTCTCCATAACAGATCTATGTTTTAAGAATGCTAATTGTGCTTTTGATGTCTTCCTTTAATGGATGAGAGATTAAAATATTAGAAATTGAGCCGTGTTAGGAAAACTGCCTTTAAGGAAGATTATTATCTTGTTTTTAAAATGATTTGGCTTGTTTGCTGTCCTTGGCATCAGAATCCATCTTAATGTTACTGAAATCTCAAAAACGTTACCAGTGTTCCCTGCTGAGTCCCGTCTTTGCCTTGCGTCTGCATTTTAATGCTTAATACAAACCAGACAACTAAACCTTTTTTTAAAAAATTGATTAATGGATGAGTAGCTTTTCTGTATAAAGATAATTTCCATCGAGATTATTTATTAGTTCTCTGCTTTTTCCTAGCTGATTTAATGTTGAGGTATTCTCTCTTTCGTATTCGGTTTAGTTTTGTGGAGATGCCAATTAAGTCTTCTCCTTTTCTCTATCTTTCAGTGATACAAATGAGGTGGACATTCCACCAAATACAAGAGTAGGAACAAAACGGTACATGCCTCCTGAGGTCTTGGATGAAAGCTTGAATCGGAATCATTTCCAATCATATATCATGGCCGATATGTACAGTTTTGGACTCATCCTTTGGGAAATAGCACGGAGATGTGTTTCAGGAGGTAAATGCTACATGCATTGGTGCATGTCCCTATTCTGCTTCTATACCTTTTTTTTAAAGGCAACAACCAGCTAGCAATCTGATGATACTAAACTTATTTATAACCATTTCCTTCAGCTGGGAGTTATTTTTCAGTTCCTGTAAGTTCTCATTTAACTGCAAAGATTTATTCTCTGTTTTAACAATCTCATTTAAAGATGCAGTGTTTCATAATTGTAATGGGAATTTGGACCTCATTTATGAACACTTCCAGAGTTATAAACATTACTGCTAAAATGCAAGCATTCCTGTTGCTTATGTAGAGGTACAGTGGGGTTGATTTTGCTTCAGTACTATGATTAACGAAGAGATTACTTAGATTTAAGTGAAGAAATACAGGCATTAGTGGGTGTTAGCTAGCATTATCAAGAATATACAGAAAGAACAATGCTGCTCTTGTATAAAATTAATTCTTTATCTGACAAGATTGGAGCTTCTCAACTCAGATCCTGTATTTTCTTGTATTCCCTTCTGCCTTCAGATTTCCTCTGGCTGCTTATTATATAACAAGATGGGGAATGAAATATTTAACTGTTTAAAAATTCCTATATTTCTTCTGCTAAGATTAAGCAAGTTAAACAAAGCAGTTAGATTTAATTGTCATTACTTTGGCTGATGAGAATTTGAGGATGGAGTAAGTTTAATCAGGCTTACGCCTGGATATTGTTTTGATGTCAAGACTCAGTCATGAGACTTATGGTACAGGAGAGTATTAAGTGCTTTTGGACATGTACCAAGTACCTTTTTCTACTTCTGCCACCTAGATGAGGTGGAGAAATTTCAATATTGTGGAGGGAGATTTATTTCTAACTTGCTTGAGTATGAACTACATGCACTGTGTATTACTGAGATAAGATATTCTCAATTAACCTACGTTTTATATATCGGTTTCATTTGAAACAGGGATTTTGTAGCATAATTTTCTGAAATATGTGGATGTATTGTTCATGCACTTCCTACAACCCAACAACCACATCCCAAAAAGATACTGGGCTTCATTTGTTGAGTACATGTCTTTAATCGGGTTTTTTAATTCTTGTAGAGGTCTTGAATCTTCTTGAATCTTTAATCATATGATAAAGAAATATCTGACAAATTACATCTTTTTCTAGGTATAGTTGAAGAATATCAGCTTCCATATCATGACCTTGTTCCCAGTGACCCTTCATATGAAGACATGAGGGAAATAGTATGTATTAAGAAGTTACGGCCATCTTTTCCAAACAGGTGGAGCAGTGATGAGGTAAGAAGGGAAAATATTTTCAAAGCTGACATATAGGCCTGTTACAGACTGCCAGAATAAAGCTGCTTCGGGTCTCTTTGGAGGTATGCTATTTAAATGATGCGTGCATCCTAAGAATCTGGAAGCTGCACCAAAGCTGCACTCCAGTGCTTAGGAATGGAGTGTGGCTTTGACGCGAACTCCGGACTCTTAGGACCCATGCATCATTTAAATAGCATACCTCCAAAGAGACCCGAAGCAGCTTTATTTTGGCAGTCTGTAACAGGCCATAGTTTTCTCCCAGGTCTGCCTGGAGTCAATTTTACCCACATTTGGTTGATTTATGAAGAAAAGGGTAATAATTGTACTGAAATACTAGGAGTACTGCCTTTGCCATTAGAAGAGGCCACTAGTAAGCTTGGAAAAGCTTCAGAATATGTAGATATATTGTGAGAAACCTTGGAGAGAGCTTGTGATTGAAAACACAGATTTTCAAAATGTGTGTGGTTATACTCTTCCACAAAACCTAGAACAAATTATAGATGAAACTTATGGACTAAGTCACACATGCAAGTTAGCCTGGTAAATGTATATGTTTGTATGTTAAAGACTTGTACCCTGCCTTTTTTCAGTTCAAGTGAACTCAAAGTGGCTTACAGACACAAATGAATAATGTAAAATCCTCAAAAGTGATAAGCAAGACACCATGAAAATGATTATAAATGGAATGGTATTAAAATAACAAGTTAGGAAAACATTAAAAACCTATTTTAAGACTGATGACAGAGCAGATTATTATTGCTATTATTACTATTGTTATTATTGTTGTTGTTGTTATATTAAGGTAAATTACTATTTACAGTTACTGTATTAATGTAAAACATGTTTTAAATATACAAGGAATGTGGATCATCTCTTCTCCATCTGCTCTTCTATCTGTAGTTGCTCAAATGGGATTGAGATGATCTGAATCCCAGCTGGGTTTTGGATAGATTTGACTTTTGCTAAGGGCGTTTTCCTTGAAGGGGAGGTCCTGTAGATGTACACGTTTGACATTTAGGATACACATATTCTTATTGCTTGTGAATTCGTCCTAAGAAACTCTGTGTGTATGTGTCTAACATACCATGCTTGCTTGAGGCAATGTAGTAGTTTGTTCTGATCTCTTGAACAAAGGAGCCACTTGTAGACATGAGTTGTTAGATAGGCTAGTGTGATCTGTACAGGGCACAATATTTTGTGGGGCAGGGGGGAGTGAATGTGTTGAGGAAGACAAGGAGTTGAGCTAGATGTCCTATGGATAATATGATCTGCAGAATCTTTAGTTTGTGATTGTAAGGTAGATTCTTCACAAGGCGGTATCTGGTGATATTTATTTAACTGTTTACTTCATATGCTAGTACATAAAACCTCAGGAAAACAGAATACAAATGCCATTTTACAAGCCTGACTTATCAGCTGTTTCTCTTTGCCAAAAAAAAGTGGGGGGAGGGGTAACAGAGTGGTCTTAAAAGCCCTTGTGTGAGTCTTCTGCCCTCTCATTCTCACCTTTTGTAAATTAATATAGGAAATTGCTCTTCAAAGCTATGCTTCTGTTTTCCAGGGAAGGGAAGGGAGAAGGGGAGAAAGTTGTCTGAACACTTTCCACTGAGAATTTATAATGAAGCAAAATTGTGTTTTGGAATCAGTAGACCAGTAATTGATGTATTGCAGACAGATCTGCCGACAGTTATGTTGATGCTATGCAGAGGTCATTAATCTTGTTAAGTGGTACAGTGTAATGCTATTATTGTAGGAGACAGCTGTGATTTGGGAATAGCAGTCTTAGCTTAAGTATTCTGCAATTAGATTTAAAAAGACTTAAATGGCAGGAGTTGTAAACAATCTTGAGTGTGTGTATAGAGAAGCCTTATGGTGGGTGGGGAGGGGTGAAAAAACAGGGGGGGGGGAGCATGGCACGCCAAAGTAGACTAAAAGTTGATATTTGGGGCATTTGGTTCCACATAGTGGAAGTGACTCGCATTCTTCTTACGATTACTGACCATGTTGTAAAATTATTTCACAAAATTGGTGAACCATTAGTGAAGGGGAAAGTCATGCAGAGCAAGCCCAGTAACATTTTGGGCAGCTTGAGGCAGAAACTTTGCTGGGTAGCAAGACCCAGCTCTTCCCATCATATCCAGTTAGTGGGCTTTCCATGGGCATCTGCTTGTATGATGATATTATAGCTCTTGTCTAGATCAGGAGCAAGGAACATATAGTCCCTCAGGAGATAAATGCAACTATTAGTCCTAAATGAAATAGAGTCATTGAATTGGCTAAGTTTGTAAGTACTATTGGTTCACTGGGTCTGCTGTAATTGGAATTAACACTTGTATTTAGCTTTGTATGTTTTTGGACTGCAGCTCTCCTTATATCTAGCATTCAAGCCAAATGTGAGTTTTACTCCAGCAACATCTACAACACCACATGTTCCCAATCTTCATGTATTACTGTAAACAGGTGGGAAATTGTGTTCACACAGCTCTCACAACATCTAAGTGGAAAACTTAGATGGTTGTGGCAAGCAATTCTAGTGCCTTTTCACAACTTTTGCCTTTTTCATATAGTTCCTTCATGTAGAATTTGACTGGAACAGGTGCAGACTGTTTCATGTGCAAGTAACTCCAAAATTAACACTTTTAGTAGCTGTAACTGGACCAGGATTAGAATTCAATGTCTTTTTTAGTACTTTGACTAGCCACCCCCTTGGCTTCTTCTGTATGACAACCAGCAGTCAGCAGGCAAAAGGACTAAGAAAATCCCCTTGTTGGATATCTGCATATTGAATATGCTGCGGGAATTATATCTGTGGGGAAGTAGAACTTCTGCAATGTCCATATTCAGTAGTTGCTGTTACATAAGTATGCAGAGGAGCCAACAACATTCTATATTCAAAGTAGCTTTCAAGCTTGCAGCCAGCTTTAGACCTTGCTTGTATGAATGTGCGTGTATAATATATATATGCATATATGTCTTCTCTTCTGCAGTGCTTAAGACAAATGGGCAAACTAATGACAGAATGCTGGGCTCACAACCCTGCTTCTCGGCTCACAGCCCTGCGAGTAAAGAAAACACTTGCCAAAATGTCAGAGTCACAGGACATTAAGCTCTGATTCAGCTGACGAAAGGCTCCTCATTACTAAGGTTCAGAAAAATGGACTTTCCTTCATGTTTCAAAGAGACAGGAAGAAGAATTGCAAAGCTCTCACTAATATAAACCTTGAATGCAGACATTTGACAAAGCATCTGCATACACATGCGCACACACAACCTTTCCAGGGGAAAGAAATGTGGCTCAAACAAGAATGACCCAAAGAAGAAGACATTTTGCCTCTTCTGGGAGTGACCAGAGAAACAGTGTCGACAACTGCTTCAAGATTGTGCATGCTGCTTTCTGCGAAAGCACCTATTATTAATATTGTTCTTATTGTTGTTGTTGTTCTTTGGATGGTTTAATTTTGATGAAAATGAACCTTTGCAGATATAAAGTACAAGAAAAAGAATTATATTGTAATACTAAAAGAAAAAAATTGAAACTTCACCAGAATTCTAAAGAAAAGTTGCTATTCTTTCCTATTATCAAAAAAAGTAAAAAAACGTTGGTTGCACTTCAAGATAACCCCAAACCCATTGCAGTGAGAAATGAGACAAGACTGCAATAGAATGTGTCTTAAAAGTGATGGTCTACACACCTCTGAATGTAATTTGACATGCCATGTCAGAGGAATCTGTTAGAAAGATTATACCATGTAGAAATCACCTGAATTGCTGCTAAGCAGTGCCTTACACATCTGGGGCTATTCTCTTGCAGTTTCCTCTACATAAGTCTTTAACATTGCCAGTTAAGAAAATGCCACCAAAAGCAATAATAGAAAAATCTTTTGGGGATCCCTTTCCAAAACAACAGCTGATTGGACACATTGGCTTAGATCCTACTTAAACTGGAGGTTTAGGAAAATAAAGGTGAAGGAAGTTCATCAAAGAGGCAGGGAATATGATCATAGTCAGCTGGCCAAAGCTTTTCTGGCACACCTGTGACCACTTACCAGTTGTTCAGATTGAGAGTACAGTTGTGCATGGGTGCTGTGTGGTGGCTGTTACATGGCATGGCAAAATCACTGCAAAGAAGGCACTAGATACCACCCTTTGCAACACTGGAAAAAGTAGTTGTGGCATCACAGCCTTGCTAGTACAATCCCATCATAATAGTATAAGTCATCAAGAAGATTCCAGCTACTCTGCACAGATTCCAATGGAATCAATGAAAATATAGCTTTGGCTTTTACAGGGGTTTTGCAAGGGACATCAGTGGAGAATTTTGCCTTAAGAGGCAGCTTGGTTTTCTGGTACATCTTATATTACTGTATTTTGAAGCTAATGTGAATTATGAAATGTAATTCTTTAGTAACCTTTCATTTACTGGTGATGTAACTGGTAAAGAAAGCTACTCCCAGAGGTGCATTAAAACCCTTTTTGCCTTAAGATAATTGAGTTAAGACTACAAACAATGTTGACAAAAGGAAGAGTATTGTTTAAAATGTATCAGAAAATGGGAGGTTATAATTGAATAGTTAAAGTAGATCTGCAGTCTGTTTTTAAACAGCCAAGATTGATTTGAAAAGAACACTTTCTTTCCGGTTTGCATTAAAGAGAAAATTCTAAGGCCTTTTTTATTATTATTCTGAAGAAGGTTTTTATATGGTATTATTAGGCTGGATGCTTCTTTCTGTTTTTGCCCAAATTTCCAAAGAAGTCATTGGGAGAAAAGCCAAATGCACAGAACCTCTGTCTGTCTGTCTGCCTGTCTGTCTGTCTCTCTCCTCCTCCTCCTGCCCCCCCCCTCCTCACAGTGATGGATAATATATTGTCCATCCCTCACTGTTGACTGTATTGGCTTGGAAAAGTGTGAGTTCTTGTCCAACATCATATGAAGACCCACACATTCCCCACCACTGCTCTATACAAAATTTTGCCATGCGATTTATCCCCTTGGTAATGTTGATCAAGACACAGCATGTCATTGAACTCATGCTTTTCATGTTTTGAGCAGGGCTCCAAGGAGCTGTACGATATGAAACCTGTGTCAGGACTTCTCAGGATTTATGAGTGCCTCTGCTGTCAAACTGAGAGGTGGCAGTCTTTTCAGTGCAGTATGCTGAAGTAGGAAACAAAATGTGGCAAGGTTTTATGTACACTGAGGGAGGCCTACCTACCAGCTCTTTGAATCCTAACCTTGTTCTTAGAACTTTTCTTACACTTCTTTATAATTCTGTTTCCTGGATTTGTGCTCTTTTAAAAGAAAAAAAAATGTCAGATTGTTGTGGCTTTTTAACAGCAGACATGCTTTTTTGTAACATTTTCATTTGGAAAGTCCTTTTAAAATGACTCTTAAAACTCTAGGGGGCACCACAGAGCTTTGAATTTTAAGAGCAGTGGGCTCAGTTAGTCACAGCAAAAGCAAAACTCTACACTGACAGCCTAGATTTTAATGGTATGATCAGACTTCCTTCCTCTTTGCAAGGGTAGTACAGTAAATATAAGATTTAACATATTGTGGAAAGAGCATAGTGCTTGAAGTTAAATACTTTTGTTTCAAAATACTGTGTTGAAGTTGTTTCAGACTGTTCATCAGAGAAAACAGGTCTGGATGTATGAAGATACATAGATCTTACTATACAGATACATAGGTTATACATATAAATTCAGAGGTAATTCTGATCATATGAGAATTTCAGATGTTGAGACCTCAATCCTATAGTGAGCCTGCTAGAAAAAAATATTTCATTTTTTTTAAAAAAGCTGCAACTCCTTTCCTCTACAACTCTCACAACTTGAATAGGCTTGTTGCTGCATTCAGTTAAGCATGGCCAATTCTCATTGATTTGGAGTAATTTATAGACTATTCAGAAAGCCATTTGACATCTGAAGCTATTAGTTGCTTTTACATAAACATTGCTGTTCCAAAGGAGAGGCAGTCATGCACAAATCCAGTTTCTTCATAAGTTGTACTCTTCAAGCCCCATAAATTATCCATGCCATGACTAGTGATTAGCTAATAGAGGTTAAGATTAAAAGCCCTACAGAGTTTCTGACATTGCGGGGACCAAGAGGGGAAACCTACTTAAGCTCTTACTATATAAGTAATGGGCATTCTTTCGCACAACATCATACCAAATGGCTATAAATAAACCTGAATTAATATGAGAGAGTCATTCAAATAAATGACTTGACTGCTCCGAGGTAAATTTCTTAAAATACTCTCAACTGTTCAGCCAGTTCATGTTCCCTCTAAAGGTCTCCGAGCACGAGAAAGATCACAAAAGAAGCAATGGGTGTAATTGTCTACTGCCAGGGGCCTCCTCCAGCGATGGGAATTCCTGTGCATTTGTTGAGCATTTTCTTGTGTCTGGTAGCTTGCCTCATGTTTGAGCATTATGTGAAGTACAGGTTTGTGATAAATGTGATTTCTGCCTCTAAGGGAAAGCTGACTCTTTGGCTCTGTACGATATTTGCAGCAAAATCCATGGCCTTGTGTGGTTTTTAAAAAAATGCAGTTAGATGAACCCTTCATGTAGTTTGTTCTGTGGTGTACTGTTCAACTAATTCACAGCTTATGAACAATGTCAATCTAATCGGGCATTGAAAGTTACTAAACACATGAGAAGAGGGTACATGCTAGTCTTGTCCCCCTTTGTTACTGGTCCCACTGCCCTATAAATGTGGAGGGAGGCATTGGGCCCGTTCATACCACATAACAGTAGCCCTTTGGTTCTACTTTAACTGCCCTCGTTCCATCCATGGTTACAGGGATTTGTAGTTTTTGGGAGAAGCATTTAGAATTCCCAGCCAGGGAGATCTAGTGAATCCTCAGATCACAAAGCCCAGAATTGCATAGGAAGTTGTCATGGCTGTTCAAGTGGAATATAGCTCTAAAATTATGTGATGTGAAAGGGTCAGCTCCCTCTGTAGAGGTGAACAGAACTGGCAATATGAGATATGGGCACAGTTGGCACAGACATCGAGTGGATACTTCAACATAATGCCTGAATAGGGCTTGTGTGTTGTGTGTCCACAGCTTACCCACGGGGAGATTCATTGTGCTCAAACAGAACAAAAACAGTGTTCTTGACTTAGTGAATTTATTAACAATCTTCTTTTATGGTTGTTTACAAAAATTGAGATTTTAAAATGCCAGTTTTCAGATGGCCTTGTTCTTAAATCTGCTCAGATATTCAGGTGTGGGTGGGTAGGTTTTTTGTTGTTTTTTTAAGACAATACATTCACTTGCGATTTAGAACAATTATATTATGTGTATATTCCAAGTGCTGGAGCACTAGATGAAGAATTTATTTATGGAAATACATGCAGTTTGACAGCTGATAGTGACAGCATGCTATGAAAAATAAAAAGGACTAGCACTGGAATTGAAAGGGCATAATAATAATATTTTTGTATAATTCAGTGTTGCCCCAAGACTTGTAGAACCATTTACCTTTCAGTGTTAATTTGGCTAAAATTGAGTTATGCAACAGGATTGTTCAAGAAAACAGAACCAATCTCTCACCAATGTTGCACTATTATTTGACTGTACTACAAAAACTACTCATAAAGATTGTGAAGCTGTAATTGTTCTGTTCCAGTTGGAAATTTTGTTATCTACACAGAGATGTCCTTGTTAGTCATTGTGTTCAGAAAAATGACATCTGACAGGATTTTTAAAGCTTTTCAGGGAAAGAGAGATGAAAATGTTTTGTTAATGAGATTATCTGAGTGGCAGGTTTATTGGGAAGAAACAAGCTCAAGGAGAACAATTGTTAGCATACTATTTCTTTTGAAGAAAAGTTGACCATGTAATTTTAAAAAATACTCATTTGTGTTCTTTTTTGAGAACCAGTGCCTTATTCAGTCTGTAAATATTGTAACTGTAAACTAGGGAGCAAACATATGTTTGTAATTGTTCAAAAATGGTTATATCTGTTTTAACATTCCCCAAATAAAATATTTTCAGTTCCCCATTAAAAAAAATAGCCTGTTTTCTCTCAAATTTCCAGCAAAATTTATCACTCATAATGGCACTGACTGTGTCCGACTCACATTTCTTACTTACAACAGTCTCAGTTTGATTGCAGACATTACACAATTATGAAAACTTTCTCACTCGCATCAAATAACTATCAACCAATACAGAAAACAGCAAAGTGGCCATCATTTGGAAACTGCCACAAGCCATCATGAGACAGTAATGCACTGGCATGCATTAGAGTTTCTATGCATCTAAAGTACGTCAGCCAGATCAAGATGTAGTGCAGTACTGGAGAGGTGCACTGAATACATAAACACAGTGTAATTTGGTGGTACCTGCAAGGAAAGTTCTCATCAGATGCTAATGGAGACACTATCTGGACATGAACTTTTTGTAAGCAGTCAGTGCTTCCAAACCTGCTCTCCCTGTTACCATTTAACAGGTAAGGCTAACAATAAAGTGTTCTTGCATATAAGTGTGATATTCGTGAAACACAGGTGTGGTACATACTGCCAACAAGCGGCATACTGGTGCCAATTCTAGGGTTAAGGACTGCATAGCAACCGCACGGTCCCTAACTTCGAGTACTTGTTTAGCAGCTGCGGCTTCCCTCCAGGCTGCCTTTTTCAGGCGGTTTGTCCTGCGCCTGAGATAGAGTCTGAGAGATCTTGTAATATATATATATATATATATATATATATGGGTGCAAACAAGAGCTGTGGAATGCTCCCGAATGGGGAGATGTACCCATGAGACACAAATATGATTCCTGTTCCACTTCTCACCCCAAACCCATTTTTTTCTCAGATGCCATCCCAGAAATCTCTTGGGGCAGCAGCAGGCAAATGTCCAGCTGTTGTCCTCAAAACTGGACACCCAGCAAAAAGCATCCACAGGAACCTTCAGGGGACATCTGGAGATTCCTGTAAATTATATATTGCTCTGCATCCAGCTGTTGGAAAACAGGTAGGATGCTGGTCTGCTTCTCCTCTACGCTCTCCAAATAATGGCCCAGGTTCAAGGGCTGAAGAAATATGGGTTGGAGTGGATTTTGGGTTATTGTGTAGTCAGTAGAGAATTCCAGTCTCTCATTTATGGTATCAAAATTCACCAACAGGAAGACAGCCAAGGTGTATTTCCTGTCTGCTCTCCATGATCTGTTAGAAGATACACTGTTCAGAGCCATGTAGGAAGACCTAGACTGACATTTGAGTATCAAAGAAGGCATAAAAAATGCCAGGGTTAATATTACTAGGGGGCCATAACACTGAAGTTTTATGTATTTCAAACTGATTTTAAATGGATATTTTAAGTGTGCATTTTAATTTGTTGTAGCTTCCCAGCAGCCTCTTCTGATTTTTATTCTCCACTGTACATCTATGTTTTACTGCCACTGCAGAGGAAGAGTGGCACGTTCGATTGCTGGCCTTGCTGTGGTGCGTGCAATAGAACTGAGCAGGAGAAAAGTTAACAATTTGGAAATAAGTTGGAGTCTAGAATTGGTGAGCTCCCTTTGCAACAATTCTATTCTCCTATAATTGATTGTTAGAGACAGAGATCAGGCTTCTGCACTTTCCTCCATTGTACTTTTTCGGGTGCTTTTAGAAAATCTGTCTGGCATGTTTTTCTTCACTTTTGCTACTGCCAAAATGAAGGCCATGTAACAATGAGACAGACCCACTTCTTGCTTTGTTTCCACACATAACATCATACCACTTTTGTCTGCATTCACTTGTCTGCACCCTGTTATTGATTTCCATGTAAAACACCCATTTGTTTGAAAGAAAAAATGCCTCATGTAGATCAATGACAATGTAGTTCATAACGTTCGGTATGTGAATCTTCATTGATGCCTTAGGACCTAAGGGTCTCAAATTTTGAATCAGACACTGGCTGGAATCCTTCTAGTGACATTTGTTGTTGCATGCCTTCAAGTGCTTATGGTGATCCTAAGGTGAACATATCATGGGGTTTTGTTAGCCGGGTTTACCATTCACTTCCCCTGAGGCTGAGAGAATGCGGCTTGCCCAAGATCACCCAGTGGGTTTCACTGCAGTTAATTCTCACAGTGTTGTAGATGCAGTGTCTAAACAGCAGCTTAAACTGACATCAGAGATGTGACTTATTTTACCAATGGATAAACTAACAGTTTCTTTATGCTGAGGGTCAGTTTTTTTGTTGGTCTTAATTTCCCATAAACAGCTGAAACACCATTATTTTGTCTTCTAAGAACCATCCATATCAGGAGTCCAAAAAATCTCTCAGAATTTCACTGCCATGAGCTGTACATGTTCTGCAACCTATGATTCTGCTCAAGTAGGTAAAATGCACCAAATTAGATTCACTGTTTTATATTATTCACAAGACTCACTGAGAGCCAGCATAGTGTAGATGTTTGAATGTTGGACTAGGACACTGGAAGACCAGAGACCGAATCTTTGGGCATGGAAATCCACTGGGGGACTGGACAAGTCACACATTCTCTGTCTCAGAGGAAGGCCAGGGCAAACCCCCTCGGAACAAACTTCCAATAAAACCCCATTATAAGCTTGCCTTACAACTGCAGTAAGTCAGAAATGACTAGAAAGGCACAGAACAACAAACAAGACACACAGTATGATTTGGTAAGAGTCCCTTTCCTCAATAAAATTATTTGCATTGTTTCAATGCATTGTTTAAAGGGGGAATTAAACATGTCCACATGTGATGCCATGTGGTATAAAATCATCCATTATATTCTTAGCATATTTCATGTGTTTTCTGTCTTTACACAACTGAATACAAAACATCCTTTTAATTTTTTCTTAAATTAATGGGATGGGAGAGAGGCTTAATCCATGAGAACTTGAACAGTCTTTTGGACCTGTCTGTTAGCAGCTTATCCCAATTCTTATGTGGAAAAATGCTGCAAAGAAGAGGACCTACCATTAGAAGAAGATTCCCACTTCATCCTCCAAATCTCTCACATAATTTCTGGATGGGTCTCAGATTTCTAAATGAGAATGAAGACTTACTGGAATCCTGGACCACTTTTTACTGAATGGAACTGTATGTATACTTAGGTTAGTAGCAGAAACACTACAAAACCCGTTAGTGGATTCTGTAGAAGGGTTCTGGGGCACCAGCAAGAGTGCCCAATGCATATGGTGAACAATGCACCCCAGTGCATGATGCACATTGGCTACTTTGCTAGATCTGCTGCATAGTAATGTAAAATCTGTCTTCTATTAGAAAAAGACATTATGAACCTGACTAATTCTATTTTTAACAGACTGTATGGCCATCTGTCAAGGGTACTTTGTGTATTCCTGAAAAGCAGGGGCTTGAACTGCATGACCCTTGAGGTCTCTTTCAACTCTATGATTCTGATCCCTGAATACGTGAGTCCACTTCTGAAGACATAATTCCCATACTTTCTCTTCTTTCTAGTATATTTCGCATAAACACTGACATCCTAAATGTAGTTTCTTTGAAAAATAAATCTTGTTGATTTTTATAATGTTAAGTCTAGTAAGATTATTTGCTTTTTTTAATATAGAAAAAAATAACCATTATTTTTAAAAGGCTTTCAAAAAACAACAACCAAGTTTCTTTATACAAACATTTCTGTGAGGTAGAAACTAGCCAGGCAAAACTCAGAAGTTTTTCTCCATATGTGATAGTAAGTTTTCTTCCATGCCCCTCTGCTGTCTTTCAGGATATCACCTTGTTATGCAAATTCATTCCCAATAGCCCTTTCTCGGTTTTACCATTTACCAAGTAAATGTGCTTTCACACTGCTGGCATGCCTTCCAGTGAAAAGCAAGACAGCATTTTCCATTATACTCTGTTCTTATTTCCAACCATATGTAGAGTTTGTCGTATGACGAGTTGAAATATCACCATGATGTGACATATTTTATTGATGGAAAACTTTTTAGCACTTAGCTGTATTGGATTCTCTTCTTTTGAGTGTACAATGAAAGGTAGTCATGAACTTAGTCAATAAAGCAGCATCTGGTAACTGTGGAACATTTTCCGCTTCAGAATCATCAATGTCAGAAACTTCATTTCCCCCGCTGTAGATAATTTGTCCTTGTATTTCCCTCTCAGTATGTTTGGTCTTTCAGAAGAACTCCATTTTGTGTGATGTCATAATTTAAAAAACAATAACTTTTTGCAGCGTCTATGAACAGGGACATAGCCAGGATTTTGGGAAGGGGGGGTCCAAACTAAGTGCCACCATTATAATGGGGCTTGGCTGTGGCGGCGCAGCAGCACACACCATTCATTTTATCTAATGAAAGGGGGGGGGTCCGGACCCCAAGACCTCCACCCCCCGGCTACGTCCCTGCTATGAAAGTACTGTAGTAAGCTGAAGCTTCAGAAGAGGTCACTCAGCATTTTTGACTGGCAGAGCATGGTGACCAATAATTGTGTACAAAATCTAGTTGTCCTTCCCCACCCTTTCCTTTGGAAAAGAATCATTTTTTTTCAAGTGCATAGGGCAGCTTAATGAATAGAAAATACATATAGTTGTGGGAGTATACTGTAATGGGATCCTGAAAGATGAAAATCATGACCACCACCACCTTAAGCCTTCAAAGGGCTGTTTGAGGTTATTGGTTCTTTCAGATCTTTAAAGTGGTCAGTTCCTTGCCACAGAATTTACATATCAAGATTGATGGGATGAGAAGAGTTACATGAGCTTGTACCTTCATGGCCCCTTTGTACATGTATTGGTCATTGTGTGAGTAAGGCTAGAATATTTCATTCATTTTTCCCCAAAATTTATAATGTATTAGTGTCAGTAGAATTTCAAATAAGGCTCCTCTTTCTGTAACAAAGTTGGTTTATTGTCTAGATGCTATTATGAAGAATAGTGGTGTATAATCAGTAAGGAGTTTACCAGTGATTCCAGGAAGGCTCAAGTGTTGCTGTAAAATTATTTTCTTCCCAGACGTGATGTAAAATGCCTTTGTATTATGATGAAGGCTCTTAAGTTGCAATCTTATGCAAATTGAAAAGGAAATAAATTCTTGAATACACTGGAGTTTACATCTGATAAAAGTTTCTAAGGCTTGCACAGTAAACAAGGCTGCAGTCCTATTCATTGTATTGCTTTATATTAAAAAGGATAACAAAACACACTATGGGTATACATTCTCCATACACACACACCCAAATAAGGAAAGAGGAAGCAAAATTATGAATGTCTGAATTTGTCCAAGGCAGAGTTTTATCCTGCCTACAAAATTCCACATGAGAAAAAAAATAGGGAGATTATCATCTTCTGTTAGAGACACTATTTTGATGTTTGTTTGTTTTTAAATCTCATTTTAGGATTTTTGGTGGCTTAGGACCACTCAGGTTTGCACTGCACACTGAAAACTAAGCATATAGTGTGTTGTCCAATCTCTGCAAGCCTATGTATGCATGTGAGTTTCATTCGTTCCTTTGCCTGTAATCCCATCATTGAACCATTTCTACAACTCTACATAAGAAAGGTTTGTTGTTGTGCAGGACCAATGCCATTTGGTCTGTAGCTCTTTGTCCTCCTGATTTATCCTGCCCTGTAGCTGTTTACTCAGGAGTGCTAACATTGCATGGTGTACTGATTAAAAGATTGTCATTCTTTGAATACTTGCTCAACCATGAAAACTCACTAGATGACCTTGGCAAGGCACAGGTGCTCAGCCTCAGACGATGGCAATGGCAAACCCTCTCTGAAGAAACTTGCCAAGAAACCCCTGTGATAGGATTATGGCCTTAGGGTTGCCTTAAGTCAGAAACACCTTGAAGGCAAAGAACACACACAAACAACACATTATTACCTTTGCCACTTCCTAAGTATAGGACCTCAGTACTAAAGTTAACAAAATATTCTGCTGTGTTGCTTCTTAGACCAAATCAAAGCTGACTAGAATCCCGGCAGGAGATTTTGTTATTTCCCTGACACTGCAAGCAAGGATTGTGAACCTGGCAGGCCGGAACGTATGTTCTACCAGTCATAAATTATGCAGGATTATGAGCAACACATGCTTTAAATCTACTACAGTTGGTTTTATTAACCCATTGGGGATCTGTGCTTGGCTTGGTAAATTCATGAGTTGTACAGTCTTGCTGCAACACATCAACAACCAATGTGCCATTTCATTTCCAAGGATGGAACATAAGAGTAGGCAGATCAGTTCAAATACTGCAAAACCATGTTGTGTCCACCACAATTCCAAAAATCACTCTGCCAGGGTAAGACAACTAGATGTGATGCTGGCACAGTTTCCATTGGAAATTGAATTGGTGAGTTCTTTGGCTGGGGAAACATTAAAGTGCAGCATGGCTGGCGGGGAGAGGATGGCAAAACCTCTATGTTGTGCACATTTTTCTCTGTGAAGATCTTCTCCCTAGCTGAGTTGAGTTCTCCTCTTTGGGATGACGGGGGAAAGATAGCTGGATTAAACAGATTCAGGAAGATATGATTCTGGGAAGATTTTTTTCTGGACAAAAGTGTGCCTAGGGGAGAGCCTGTTCAGCAGTCCCACTCACTGTCCCACTTGCATTATTTTTACATGTATTTAACAACAACACACCATGCCTCATCCTAAATGTATAGCTTGTATCACTAGTGCATCTTATACATCACTCATACTCCATCATTTCCTAGTATTTCAGTGAAACCCAAGTTTGTAGAATCATAATGAGGAAGCCAACCTGGGAACAGCATGGCAAAACAATGACTTTTAACTCTGATTTATCCTCCTTTGATTCTAATAGAACAAAGCAACAGATTTAACTGTAATAAAAAAAAATCAGATGTCTTTCAAGTTTCAAAATTATTTCAAGTTAAGGAGTACAAAAGAATCTGTGTTGTTGGAGACTCCAGAGAGATAATATGACTTGGATAACCAAATGCCTAATTGACTAGTGGGATCAGGAGACAGGGCAGGGTGGAGGCAGGAGCTGGGTTGAAAAGAGTTCACCCAAATAGCTCAGGATTTATCTGTGAGAGGTGACTCCTTTCATGTATGTTCTGGGTCCCACTGATTTAAATGAGTTCATGTGTAACTAAGCACTGAAAAAAGCCCTGTAAAAACAGGAGTAATAATAGCACATTAATGGAGAAAGAAGATGCAGAGTACCTACAGCCATGCTTATCCCTTCAGTGGTCTTATTTTTCCACCAACTTAAACAGATAGCTCAGTTTTCTGGATATTCTGAGGGAAGGAGAGAAGGTAGTGGCAAAAATTGAAGCGTCCAGCATTTTTTCAGGAAAAAAGGGCCTTTGGCCTCATTATCCTTTTGCACAATCACTAAATTTGGAAGAGTTTAAGAAGCTCGGAATGCTTATGCTAATCAGGCTTTCTTCCAGGGCTGAAACTTATGAAAATAGGCTTTTCATTTGTATTTTTGTGTGTGCATGCACTCTTGAGTCATCTGTTGACTTATGGCAACCTCATGAATTTCTTAAGGTTTGCTTAGGCAAGCACTACTCAAGAGGTAGTTTGCTGTTGCCCTCCTCTGAAATTTCTAATGCCTACCCTACCATGCATGGCTAGCCATATTTTGTCACCCTATAGTCATGCCTGCTACTTCTATCTAGATTCTTGCACCAGTTTAGTACCCTTCCCTTCTGTTTAGCCAAAGGAAAGGTGTTGCAGTGACCTCAGTTACAGGATTGCAACTTCCTTGCCAAACCTTAAGGGACAGAACAGAACACTTACAGGCCTCCAATTACTGCCACAGCCATGATCTAAAGACATAGGCTGGCATTCTGTTAGTGACATGTGCAGGTGTAACTGCAGGTTATTCTGTGTGTGGTGAATATTTGTTGTGAATTGGAGAATTCAGCTCTTCCAGCTGCTATGACTCCCTGCTCCAGCCACCTATCTGTTTTCTGTGGCCACGGAAGGCCATGGGGAGGAGAAAGAAGTCAGCAAGCTCTATTCCTGCAGGGACCCAAATAACGGATTATGGCTGGTGGTTCTGCCAGGGTAATTCAGGGCCTCAACATTTTTTGAGCATTTTTTGAGGCTTTTATGCTGCCACTTCATACGCCCTATGATTTCCCCTGGGGCATTGCAAAGTGATGCTGCTTAAGATACTGAAGTTTTGGGTTTATGCAACTATGTGAATAGCTTTCTAATCTTTTCCCTTCAACATGTCAGGGACCACACAAAGATAGTCATGTCAGAGCTAAGCGTCCTTGCAAGGTAGTTGAATCTCCCCTGAAGACACCAAAAATTCACCTCATTCACAGTTCCCAGCATCTTGGAATGGAGGAAGAATAATACAAAGATGTCTGAAGGTCATTCTCTGTAACTAAATGAAATACACACATGGATTATTTTTTTGCTTGCTTATAAATATAATTTATAACCTGTTTAAAAATTCTTTCTTACACTTTATACATGTCAGGCTGACAGCATAAATGCAGGCATTTACAAACAGAGGGTAGAAGAAAAAAGGGAAAAGGGGACAGAGGCACACTCTGAACTAGTAAACTACACCTCCACTGTACAGCAATACAAAGAATGCAATGGCTAGCGCTTTGCTCCATTAGTCCTAGTAATTCATTAGAAAAAGGAATTGCATAGAAGATACAGCAATAAGGGAGATCAAAATCAAACCGAACACTTTTTCATAAACTGATCAGCAAAACCAAAGCAAAAGACCAAAACCCAGGCCTGTCATAAAATCTGAGCCATACTTCTATGGGTCAACTGTGAGATGCAAAAAGCGGAGAAACAAGATTCTGCTTTCAAGCTCAGGTACCATAACATTTCTTCCACTCCCCATCCTCCCTCCTCACTTGAGCCAGGACTGCTTTTGCCTGTGCTGAAGTCGGTATCAAGTACCCTGCTCTCTCCATCCTTTTACTGTTCAGTGATAGACGGAAAGAGCATTTCTCAGTAGAGGAAGTCAAAGATGTAGACGCCATAATATCAGCCCCAGGAGAATCTTATTTCTTAGCAATGATTATGTTCAATGCTCTCTCACAGAAAGAGGGGTTAGAGGTTCATGTGTGGTTTAGGATTTATTTTTCCCCCCAATGATGATTTGCAAAGGCCACGGAGGGAAAATGAAAGGGAGCACTGTGCAGCAGCTTTGCTCTATATTATCTTGTTTACTTGGTGAGTTATTTTTTCCTTCACCTAATTCCCTGGGTTTATATTACCATCAGTTTTTAGGAATAGTCAGGTGGAGACCGCACAAGCTCAGCTAAACAATGTAACAATGTTTCCCTTCTCCCCTAGTAGAGAAACATTTCCTCTGTGCCCCACTGCCTATCGTTCTTAAATAAATGGAACTGCCAAGGGAAGTGACATTTAGCTTCTTGGCCCTGGAAAGAAAACCAGAGTCATTAGATAAGGATGCCATCTCTGTAATGTCCGTGTCTGGCAAGGCTAACTCTGTCCCTTGATCTATAGGAAAAGAAAAGATAAAGGGGACAGGGAAAGAATTCATATCTGCGAGCTGTAACCATTGCTAAAATCACAATACACATTTTCATTGACATTATAGAAAATGCTAAATTGCTTCCTCCATAAAGTTGGTGCATGATCATACACAACAGCTTTTCATCAATGTCTTGCTCATCTGGACTATTTTGCTTCTTTTACCAAGTGCACATGTACAAGAGTAAACCACAATACCAATCAGGTTTACAAAAATGCTATTTTTTCATGTTTTAATAAAAAAAATGGATCCTAGTGTCTGTTGTTCAAATTAGACTGATGTTAAGATCCATCTCTTTTGATACCAAGCCTAAAAGACGAGTTGAAAGGGGGGAGGGGGAGAGAAGGAATGGAATTGTTTGTGCATATTAGGTAATCTGAACCATCCATTTATGAATAATAATTTGATCTCTAGCCATGAGCAATAGTCAGCCTTAATTTCTCAAGATTCCAAAACGGGATTAACACTACCATCCAACTTATTATCTGTAGTTTTTATGGAACCCACAAGGGCATCATGATACTGATGTCGGTATGCATCCAGAAGTGCTGATAAAAATCAGGATTGTACATGGAGGGCACCTTCTCCATGCAGTCATTCCTTGCAGAATCACACAGGAACAATGATGTATGAATGCATACATTATAAACTCCCACTTTGGGAGAATGACAGAAGATTGGAGAGAAAGAGTATCCATCAAACATACACATGTTCATCAGTTGATTCACCAGTCAAACACATATGCTAATAATCACCTCCTTATGTTATGGTTTCTCTGTGAAAGCATCAGCCTTCTAAAGATGGGGTATATATGTGATATATCACCACACTGCCAACACAGATGTCATCCTATCCTATCCTTACACTGTCTTGCTACAGAAAGAAGTTTCCCAGACTAGCAGTTGAATCTTATTTCAGAATTGTCAGTGGGATAAAGTCTTCCTCCACCAGCACCACACTAGAAGGGAGTGAGATAGCTCTGTGGGCTTCGCAGAAGTTGTGCAGCCCATACAACTCTATCAGCCATAATTCACCACTATCTCCCACAAATGTCCTAATGCAACAGGACTAGTGCCAGCCTGTGTCATGGGAGCAGCCCAGCACAAGTGTGATACTAGTTTACCTTGTCTGTGACTCAGTTGGGAGCCATCCCCAACAGCATTGCATCTACCATATTGGGAGAAGGTGAGCAGACAAGTTAACTGCCCTTCTCAGGCCAGCAACCAGCAGACACTGTGTCTGGCACTGAATGGGGATCTGAATGGAAGGGGCATTCAGGGAGAGGATTGAGAGAAAAGGCCATGAGGCAGCTCCAGCTGCTCCTTCTCACCTGCATCTGACACTCAAAGATGCTATTTCCCTCTATCTAATGGCAAGGTTGGCTCTGTGATCTTTTGAAAGGCAACATGGAAACAGGCAACAAGAGCAGAAATTGCCTTCAAGCAAGAAACCTACTTGGAGACCTCAAAGAGAGGACAAAATTTCAGGGACAGATTTGGTTTCTCTCTGAAAGAAAGAGACCCTC
This sequence comes from Sceloporus undulatus, assembly GCF_019175285.1. Lineage (NCBI taxonomy): Eukaryota > Metazoa > Chordata > Lepidosauria > Squamata > Phrynosomatidae > Sceloporus > Sceloporus undulatus. The sequence continues at coordinate 173,114,031 of NC_056526.1, read as the reverse complement.
AAAAACTTCTAGAAACAGTCTAATTTTTGAAGTCTATCATGAATATAAAAATAAAAGATCAGCAGTACTGTTTTCTACAAAATTCATGTGTCTTCTATATTTAATGCCTGCTCATTAGAAATGCAAGCATTCTTGTAATCAATGGAATCATGGTAGCCAGCATTTTATACATGCTTTTGTGTTCAGTTGAGTACAGTTGGCCCTCCAAATCCACAAATTCTTTATCTATAGATTCAAACATTCATGGCTTGAAGATATTCCAAAATTATATAAATTCCAAAAAACAAACCTTGATTTTGCCATTTTATATAGGGGACATCATTTTATTATGTCATTGTATTTACCAGGACGTGGGCATCAATGGATTTTGGTAACCACAGTGGATACCAAGAGCCCACTCTATTCATACTCTCTTTCAGTAAGCCCCCTTGCTCTATCTATTGATAAGTCGAGTCACCATTGTTTTAAATTGATAGTATACATAGAGATGCAAAGCTGAGAGCTGGAGACTTGCTGACGGCATACTTGTGCATGCTACAATTTCAGGATTTCAGGAAATCTACATAGGTCACTATTCAGTCTTTGCTTACCCTCACTAGTGGCACCATTTGAAAAAAGAAACCAAGAAAGAGGTAATACATTTTGCCTTGCTTGATACTATCTTTGAGTTTTTGACTGCTCTGTACAAATAATGGTTTATGAACACCACAAATGAAGAGGAAGGTGAAAGGTGATAACCCAGTCCAGAAACATCAACATAAGCAGATATGCATCAGATATGCAGATGCCCATAAAGTTTACCACTACAGAAATGATCAGTACTCAGATTCAATGACTCGATGTATATGCTAGATCTCACTGGATTGGAATGAATGGATGTTTCCAGACATCAAGCCAATAACATGAAAAATCATTACTACCCAGTCGTAATCATTACTACCCAGTTCCCTCAGCCATTCCTCAGAACTGCATTGGCTTTACTTGGGAGTAACCAATGGCATAGTGTGTCTAAATATCCTAAAGTCTCAAGATCCCATTTGATCTTGGAAGCTAAGCAGAGTCACCAGCCCTTGTTAGTACTCATATAAGAGACCACCAAGGAATACTGGGTGCTGTAGGCTATATGTCAGAAGAAGGAACTGGCAAAAATCCCTCTGAGGATTTCTTGTCTTAGAAAACCCTATGAAATTCATGGAGTCACCATAGTCAACAGGCAGCTTGCAAGCACAAACACACACACACAAAATCATTACTCAAATATAAGACTCAACTCAAAGGAATTTTGAGTAGAAAAATGTAAGGCTGGCCTGCTAGTGCTTAACCAAAAAACAGAATCCTATTGTCAGAGACTCCAGAAATCTATGAGACATCTGTCTTATGTAAGCCTTGGAAATTCCAAATATTACCCAGTAACATCTTTTATCTAACTACACTGACAATTGCTTTGTCAAGAAATACTATAAAAAGTTGTCAAAAATGCTTCCTCAACATAGAACTTTAAAACTAAAAAACTAAAATGCTTAACTTTTCTAGTTATTTTTATATAGATGTATATATAGATACATATATGTATATATTTTACTTATGTTACTAATAATTGACATGAAGGCCTGCATATGATAGACATTAGTACTTCCCTTTTTTAAAAAAAAATACCCTGAAAGACTACAGTAACTGTAGAGGTTTAAGGGATATTGTTGTCGGGTTTGTTTTAGCATGTCTGATCTCTGGGTTGATTCCTTCTATGCTAATCATAAATGCATTTTGCTAAGATCTGAGCCCCTACACTTCACTAGCTCTCAGTATGGCTATATTTAAAAGAATGCAAGGAAAAGATAAGAAATGATACTGAATGCTAAGATGCAAAACGTTTTTCATGCTTTTTTTAAAAAAGTATTCAGAGTGTGTACTTTCCCACTAGGTGGCAGTGGGCTCAAACACTCAAAATCACTACACTTGCTGGTTTACTCCCTTTTTTCATGACTCCCAAAATTCTTTTCTCCATATCTTCTTATATGGATTTAGCTTCACAATAGATACATTTGCTTGATTATTATTTATTTATTTTATTGCCTCACAGCTCTCAAGAGTTCCTGAGGCAATGAACAAATAAAAACCGATTAAAACAATACAAAGATTTTTAAAGTACATTTTAAAAGCATATTAAAAACTCTTTTAAAACTCCTAAAAGCAGTTTGAAAGCAACCCAAGAGTCCAGTTTTGAAACAGTTAAAAAAGCAACTTCAAACATGGAATGTCATGCAGAACAGCACTGTTGTGGCTGCACACCGGAAGCTGAAAAGATATGGGGCCAGTCTGACTTCTTTGGGTAGGGATTTCCACAGCTGAGGTATTGCTACAGAGAAAGCTGTTACAGGTACCCATAACTTTAACTTCACAAGATATTGAAACCTGCGATAAGGCTTCCTCTGAAAATTAAATTTCTGCTAGCTTATTTGTTAGGAGGCAATCTTGGCCCACAGTTGTTTAGGACTTTGTAGGTCTACCCCAAAAATTTTGTTCAGAAGCAATTTGAAGCTAGTGTAATTCTGGTAGGACTGGTGTTATATGATCCTTAAGAATGCATACATGATTCCAGTCTTGCAGTTGCATTTTGCACCAAACAGCCTTTTCATTTTGTACTATATGCAGCTTCTGAACACTCTTCAAAAGCAGCCTCACATAAAGTACCTTACAGTAGCCTAATTGAGAGGTAACTAAGGCATGAACCACTGTGGCCAGGTCTGTTGGGTGGCCATTCTGTACCCTGCTTCAAAAAAATCTATATCTATCTTTAACAAGACTATACCTAAATTACATCATGCCTTGACTACTACAATATGGTATGTGTGGGAATATCTTCAAAGAACACTGAGAATTTTGCATTGGTGCAAACAAGTGCACAATACTGAGATATAAACTTTTTGCCCGCTGTTCTTTGTGCAAATTTCAAGGTGCTAGTTTTAACCTTTAATGCTTTAAAAAGCCTGGTTATTTGAGCCTGTCCACATGATAAGGCCCTGGTTATTAGCCTGTCCACATACTAAGATCTTCAAGAGAAGCCCTCTGGAAGATAGCATTATTCACAGAAGCTTGCTTAACAGGCTGCCAGGATTTCTCCTCTATTGCTGCTGAATTGTGGAATAAAGTCCCTTTGGAGGTGTAGTTTGTTCCCTCTTTTGCTTCCCTTTATTATGACTGTAATAGCTTTACTGACTTTAACTGTTTTTATGATGCTTGTTAGCCACATTGGGTGGCTACCACACAAGGAAGGATAACACATTTTTTGCAGCCTTCCCAAGTCTCCCCCACTCAACAAGCTTTAGTATTTTCTGACATAATGGGCAAGAACTAGGAACCATGTCAAATTCAGTCTTACACTGTCCATGAATTGTTTTCATTATAATAAATACCATCTTTACTATTTTCTGTTGCATCATAAGGATTAAAACTGTGTACAAAGCAGGCAACGGATTTTTGAAAGAAAGCTGTCAAATGATAGTACCCCACCTCATGCCCGCTTTTAAGAACAGGGATGAATGCAAAAAGAAATGAAACGCTGAGACATTAGGTTCCTGAATAGAGCTTGGTATCTTTATGGCTGAACAAGAGCTAACAACACTACTCTCTAGTGATGTTTCCCTTGGGGAGGTCCAGTGGGAACACTTTGTTCATGACCAGGATCTTCCTGCCTAACATACATATGGGCTGAGATCAATATGGGTTCAGGAAGAATTCCATCTCATTTCCTCTATTCTTTCCCACAGGACTCACCCAATATGGACAAGAAGTGTTGGGAGAGGCTAAGGGCAGCTGAGAAGCATCCAACTATGTTTCTCTAATGCAGATTTTCTCAGCCTTTTTACCTTGGAGGAAAACTTGAAATCATGTTTAAGGTTTTAGGAAGTCCTACATAAAAATTATAGTTAAAGCTCAAAGGAAGGAAGGAAGGAAGGAAGGAAGGAAGGAAGGGAAAAGAATCCCCCTCCCATCACAATATTTAGAGGAATCACAAGCAATCTTTTGAGGAACCTTAGGGCTTTGGGAAACCCTGGTTGAGGAACCCTACATTAGCTGGAACACAACAATAAAGGCATATCCCAAGTCCTCCTGGGGGTCTTCCGGAGATCTCAGACAATTTCTGGATAGGGCTATGATTGGACATTTCTTGGCTGTCTCTGGACACTAATGGTGGGAGAATTGCACGAGAGAGGTAGGGAATTGCTGCTCCTGCAATGACTATAATAGGGCAGGATTCCAACCATGGAATGAGGGGAAAGGATGGGGTTAGCAAGCAAATCATGAGGATGTACTGTATATGTGTGTGTGCATTTTAATTGCTCCCACCCACTCCCCAAAATGTCTGGAGTTGCTAAATGTAATTTTTCTCTTTTTCTGCCACAGGGGGATCTCCAGGTTTAACAAGTAGCTAATAGTCAATCTTTCTACACCTATATATTTCTGACACAGCAGCAGGATCACACACACACACACACACACACACACACACGCCAGTAAGACAAAGCTATACAACCATCATTAAGTTGTATAGGCCACACCTCAGTTGAAAGCATCAGTCATTTAACAGGAACATTACATTGATTAAATCCAAAACTGACTTTAAGAGAAGTATGGAAAAGTAGAGTAAAGTGAAATACCACCTGACTTCAGGGGGTGCTGGATCTGACTTCTAAAAAGACAGAGTTTGTGTCTCTGAATACAAATTATAATTAGACCAAGAAATCAGCAGCGGTGGATCAAGAAACACGATTCAGTCAAAACCTACCTTTTGCTTTTGATTGTTTAAAGGCTGAAGGCCAACTACTTTCCTAATACAGAATGTTTTATGAACGATCTGTGTGTTGAATAAAAAAACACAGTCAGTAGGTGAAAAATAAAAGCCTGTGGAAATGTCAAGATGGAGAAAAGGTCAGGCAAAATTCACCTTCTTTGCTAACCAATGGCATTTTCACAGCTACTGTTAGAAATGCAGACTAGAGAACCTTCGGAGAAATAAAATCCTGCTGAAGAATGCAAAGTGAAAATGAAAAAAACAAACAAAACTTCACCACAAAACCTTCTTATATACACTTGCTGGACAGAGGACCCAGGCAAGCAACAGGCAGGAGACAGGAGGATGCTGAAAACAGAACCCAAAGTGGGAGGTGGTGATTTATTCAAAATCAAAACCAAAAAAAATCTTCACAAAGTGTCAAGCAAGAAAGTTGCTCACAAGCCACAGTTAATGAACAATCACCAATTTGTTAACAGGCCACCAACATTTTATAACTTCTTGCCATCCAGTTGGTATGCAATGACACCCAGAGTAGCCACCATGAATACTGACATCCAGACCATTACTCTGTCTTCAAAAACCCAAGGACAAAACTCAAGCAAGTAACCAAACTTTAAGCTCAGTAATCCATTGACATTTGCATCTACTCTCAGAAGTAAATGTACAGATGAACAAATCCCTCCTTTAGTAGAAGCCTGCAAAAATCTGCACAAAACACTTTTTTAATGCAAAAACATCTTCATGTCAAGATCCATCTCTTGAGGGTAATAATAAAGGCTAGGTATCAGTAAGAGAAGGCAAATCCATCCAGAGCCCATTGATTTGCATACTTTATGACAAACGGAAAGGCAAGCCAACATGACCACATGGTAGAGAACATGTCTAAATGGATAAGGGCGCATTGATCTGCAGTGTTCTTTTCTTGTGAACTATCTTGTTCGTATATGTTCAAAAGACTGAGTTCCCTTTTCTCCAAATGCATTATTATCTATCTGCAATGGCATCACTTTTCATGAGGAATGATCCTTACTTGATAATAAACTATTCATTACTCACTAAAACTGGTTTTAAGGTGAGCTCCATGACTAGAACAAAAAAAAAAAAAGAGAGGAAGAAACCTTCACTGGAAAGAGTTAGAAGACCCCTGGACACTACAAACAGCATCCAAGATGCTGATGCCATTGCACATAAGATTGCTGCAAAAATTTGGTAAACAAAAAATAATAGTAATAATAATAGGAAATATAATATTCTTTGTACTAGATACTATTCAGTAAATATTCATACAAGATTTAAAAAAAAAAAGATTTTGGTAGGGTTCTTACCCTGCTCAAACTATGCCAAATTGCATTCCTCTCTCTCTCTCTCTCTCTCTCTCACACACACACACACACACACACACACACACTTTTATGATGGAGGCAGGATATATGAGCTTGAAAAAAACATCCCTGCAATTTAAGTCACCAAGGAACACAGGCACCCCTGGGGAAAGTAGGGAGAGGTACGTGCATTCCTGCTTAGCATCCACATTATCTCCTTGCCAGATGCAAGATTTTGAAACTCTGGCTCAATAACTCAATCTAGAAACAGTATTGTTTTAAGGATTATTTTAAGACATCTGATGGACAGATTTGCAAGCATGAAATGGATCTGCAATGGGTATTAGGAAATGATTTGTCTGAAAAATAGCCACAACCCTGCTTTATCCACGGCTTGGTCTAGAATGGCTTTTAACAAAAGAAGAAGAACAAGAAGAACAAGGAGAGCAAGTAAATATATAAAAAGAGAGCCATGGGGACAGACATTTCCATCCCGCTGCCCAGGATTTGATGTAAACAATGTTCATAGAAACTGGGATTGTTAAGAAAGTTTATCCATATATCTGGATAGCAATAAAAAGCGTTTCCTAGGAAACTGTAAAATCCTGTACCAAGCAGTGTACAGCCAAGCTGAGAGGGATGTTAGACTGAATTATATTATCAAGGTAACAACTTTGCATGATTTCTTTCAAATCCTGTGATAATGTACAAGGAGACTATGCATGTGAAAAGTCAGGATTTTGTGTCTTTTCCCCTTTGAAATGCCTCTTGTTTTAAAACACATTGGACTGGGGTGTTCGGTTTGAGTAAGTCACAGCTGACATGGTTAACATTCCTTCTTTCTCATTCTAAGCTCGTCTTCTTAGTACTTTCCTTCTGCCGACAATGAAACGACTGTCTCGTGTCTTCCCATCTCTTCAAGGACTGTTGCTAGCATGCTCAGATTGCCATCAGGGAAATTTTGGGCTTCCCACAGGTCCAAAATCACACCAGTGGGACTTGATTTTGTAGCAAAGTAATTAAGGTATCTGCAATGGAACAATGGTTATAGTTAGGAAAGGATGCAGAGGAGACTGAGAATGAAGAGTGTAAGCATACAGTTGTTGAGTGGGGGCACTGGTGCTGTGTCTTCCCACAACAGCTGGGGCACAATGCTTACTAACACCAGTGCATTACTAAATTATTGCTTGAACTATGACTCTACTGTTACTAGACACCATTATATTCATACATATACACTAAAGAAAGCACAGAACAACATTACATGACCTCCAGCAATACACTTTAAGGGATACATGGCCTAACCCAGAAGAGATTATGAGTTGGTTAGCATTCCAATGATTCCATTGTGAAGGAGGCAACTGGGCAAACATGGCTACATCTAGCTATCCAGTCACAGCTCATGGCATGCTGTGAGGGGGTGCATATTAAGGTAACAAATATAACAACCAGGGTTAGATAGGACCACTGAGAAATAGAGTTAGGGTCAGTTAGAAAAAGAGGGTCAGGAACAGACAGGAATGGATTAAATTTTGAAGAGTTGGATAGGACTAGTTAGGAAGAGGGGAATGAAGAAAATCTGAATTGAATTTGAGAGCTGACACTGTAGAAGGCAATGAATTTGGGAGCTGAGATTGTAGAAGGGACAGTGCTGCTCTGTTGGAAATGAAGGTGTTAACCAAAATAAGGATTGATGTTTTATTTGTTATACAACAAATCTTTTCTGTAATTTTCTATATTTCTCTCTGGATTTTTAAAAAATTAATAATTAACAAGGAAGACTGGTGGTGCCTTACCACACTGAACCCACTGATCAGTACATCCACTCATCTAGATGGCTTTGTGTCTCAAGTACCAGATCCAGAGAGGAATCTTAGGGGTAAAAGGACAAGGTAAATGCTAGCAGCCCAAACACTGGAATAGCAGGGCCAACTTGGATAGAGGCTGCATCACATCCATTGTGCGACTTATTCATACATCTATATTGCTTGCACAACCTGGGCCGCAGCAAATTTCAGTGGAGACTGAGCATAAGAAGTCCCAGATGAATTGTGTCATGCATTGCTAGAAAAACAAATTTATCTATGTTACTCACTGCAGTGTTGCATAGTTTGTGTGGCCAATAAGCCAACCCACCTGTCCAATTTTAGTTTATGTGCCAGCATCCTCCAATCATGACCTCTTGTCTGAGGAGCATCTAGGCTACTGCAAAGTTTCTGACGGATTGGGAGGGGAATACTGAATGCACAAGGTCCTATGATGCTGGTGATGGTGCTTGCTGGATCCATTAGTGGATATTCAATGCCAGTAGGTTCCTGCAAAATACAGAAAAAAATGTGGAGGAAATGGCAAAGATATCAGCAGAGGAAAGAAAACAATTCATTGAGAAACCCTTTGTGAAACAGAAGACACTTAGAAAGTATACATAGCAGATGTTACAGAATATGCTTTGAATATTTTTGTAGAAAGGCATCCTAAAATATTATTTTCATAAATGACTAATAAAAGATAAAGTTCCTTAGTGTTAACTAGACAATACAGGGCTCCCCCGGGTTACGAAATTAATTCGTTCCGCGGCGCCATTTGTAACCCGAAAAGCATTCGCAAGCCGAAGCCCCATAGGCGCTAATAGCGAAAGCCGCGATTTGGTGCGAAAAAGCGCCGAAAAGCACCAAAATTTTTTTCGTAACCCGAAATAACCTTCGTAACCCGGAACAGTTTTTTTAATGGATTTTTTTCGTAACCCAGAAATTTCGTAACGTGGCGCATTCGTATCCCGGGGTACCAGTGTACTTTCAGCCTGTTCCTGGTCTATTGCAAGTGGCAAAAGTGTTTCAAGTCTCACACAAAAGTTTTTTTCCAACCATAGATACCAGGAAGCCCTTTCACTGGGATAGAGACTTTGTGGGCTACAGCAGGAGCAGAATTATACTTTACCATCCCCCCCCCCCCCCCGCCCAAAAATCATCATGCTACTACCAACACTAGAACAATAGTTGTAGGTAGGGAGATATGGAAAATGAAACCTATATTGGTGTATTAAATGTGTTTGTGTGTGGTGTGTGTTAAAGTAGAGGGGGGAGAGAATAGAAATGCAATAGTGCCTTCATCTTTTACAATGCTCAGGGCTCTTTCACTCCAGATCATAATTAATGAGTTTCACGGATAATACAGAATGGCAACTCTACATCTGCAACAGAGATCGCAATTTGGATGGTGCAACAGAACTCTTTAAAAATGAGGAAAGCAAACATTGTACCCTATGATTCAACCAATATCACATGGAGAAAAGCTGAAATAAGAAAATAAAGGATGTCCTGCTATCTGTGAGAACATGAACAGACACATGAGAGCACACAGTCCCTAGTAAAAGAGATGGTAAACATTTTCCGTAAAGATTCAAACTGTGGTCTTCTGCACATAAACCATATGCTCTGCTACTGTACTTCCATATCATTCAATTTTACACAGAAAAGGAATCTTAAGACTAATTGAGGTGCCACCAGATTCTTTTTCCATGCTTTTTCTTTTATACTGAAACACACTAAAACAATTCTCTGTTTGAAAACTGTTAGATATCAATGTGTATCTTTTTGTGTAGCTTCTTTTCCTTATTTTTTTTTGATAAATATTCTTACTTTTTTGTGACATGGGGCCCTTTGTAAATGGTTTGAGGGCTAAGTAACACAAATTTGTATCTATTCTTAGTATCTATAGATACATACTCTTAAAAAGACATGAATATACATGTTTGTGTGGATGTGCAGGGGTAAGCATTTGTGTGTGATGGTAATATTAAATCCATTCATGGGACACAAGAGCCTCCCTTCCTTTACCCATGGCTTTTCCTGCATCCTATGAAAATTCTCCTGCTAATGATTCTGCTCATAAAATAAGCAACCACTGATGGTGCCTCCTGGGTCAACAGTAGATGGGGCAGAAATCAATGGGTAATAGACCACTTGTCTATTACCCTCTGTAGGGCACTTTAGCCATTACATCACCAACTACATCGGTAGTACTTAACACAGTTGATTTGCAATTGATACTTACTACAAGAGAAAGGATTTGCTCTACTTCCAACATTTCTTTACTATTTCATCTTGCTGAAGGGTCATAATTCAGTGGCACATGCAATGCCCCCTGTCTAATATTCTAGGTTCTATAGGTAGCACTTGAAAGACCACAGTCTAAGAACTGCAAAAGCTGCTGTTGCTATTTGATAACAGTATATAGCTCAACAGACCAATGGTCTGATCTGTCAGAAAACAGCTTCTTAAAATCTTAAGAACAATACTTTTTTTTTAAAAAAAGGTTTCTATAAAAATCAGTTGTGGGGCAAAGGAAAGCTAAACTAGATATACTGCTCTCCATGACAACTCGTCTTAGTTCTTGTTTTTTTTTGTTTTTTTTTTGCAGCATTGCTTTACATCTCTTTTGCAGACTGTTGAAGCTTTTTTTTAAGCCTCTTGAAAATGCTAAGGCATAACAGCCTATATATTTCCAATTCCCAGATGCCACCTGTCTTCACTTAAAATCAATAAGAGCTCAGCAGGTGATGCCACCCATGTAAATCCATAAACATTTTGAAAGAGACTGTTAAAAAGAGACCCCCCCTTTCTGAATGTCATAATGAAAGTGCCATTTCAACACATGGATAAAGCTTACTAGCAAATGGAAAAGAAAATAATAATGGATCCCCATCATTGGGATGCCAAATAACATTGAGGTTTTTCTCATATGCAGCATGTCTCATCTCCAGTACAAATCAATGTACAATGCATAAAGACCACATCCATAGATAGGGAAATTGAGGTCAAATGCTCATATCCAAGATAACCACACACACACAAATCTGCAGCAGAACATACTGACCTATGTTTGTTCTCCTCCACTTCCCAAGATCAGCACCTTTCCCCCTACTGTTTTCACCAGTCATTCAAATACTGTATTTTACTCCAAGTCTCAAGTCAAATCTCAAGTCTTTGCCTTCAAGTCTCAACTTTAACATAAAAAGGAGATGATTTGTGTTTCTCAGAGGTGAACAGCAAACAGGTTAGGCAATAGGTTGGAGGTGGGGGGTGAGGTCTACTCATGTCCGGGAAAGCAGCCAAAGGGCTGATAAGGCAGCTAGTTTTCAAACAAACAACCCCCTCCCAGCACAGCAAAGTCAGTGTAAACTACACAATCCTGGAGAGTTGCAATAGCTTTACCAAAAGGGATTACCAAAAGAATTGTCAGACGGTCCGAGGTTCAGGGTAACAGATAGGCAGGTCGATAAAGCAGTCCAAGGTCAAGGTTTCCAGGTAGTCAAGACAAGAAGCCAAGGCGCCAGAGACAGAGTCTTTCCTCTAAAAGAGTCAGATATCCACTGGCAAAGAACCACACATGCTCCAGGTGCTTAAGAAGGCAAGGAGCCGGCCTTCAGCTGTGTCTGATTACGAAGACGCTTCTGATAAAGCCTCCGAGATCTTCGAAGGCCCTCTCTTTCTGCTTGACGCTCATTGAAGGTAGGCACACTGCCCAGATCCTCCTCCATGTCCACAGTCTCGGCACCAGGCAAACTTGACTGCTGAACCTCTGGAGGGGCCATAGACTCTGCTCCAGCAGAACTAGGGCCAGCCTCTGGCTCCTCCATTACAGGTTCAAGCCCCTGGGGCTCTGGCTCCTCCATTATAGGTTCAGATCCCAGGGGCTCTAGCTCATCCTCTGAGTCCTCCAAGCCAACTTCCAGGCTGGGCATGACAACTCAGCAGCCTGTCTCTGCTGCACATCTGAGGAGTGTTCTAAAGCTTTTCAAAACCCTTGGAAGGACTTTTCAGCCTCAAGCCCATTGCCTAAAACATTTGTTGTTCCCCTCCAAGTAATGTGCTCCATGCTCTTGGGTTGGGTCTTGCCTGCTGCTCAAAGTGAATGACACCAGAGAGTTGGTCACTAAAAATATATGAGTTGGAGGTCAAGATGAATCAGAGCATCATTTATGACCAAGTTGAGTCCAAGTTGAACCACTGAAGTGACTTGAGTCTGATTTGAGTCTGAGTCAGTAGACCTGAGTCTACATCACTGGTTTTTACCATGGAATGAAATTATAAGAAATACTGTCTGTCTCCTTGAGAGAGAAAAAGATTGACTATAGGACTGTCAGAGGCATAAACATATTGTTAAAACTTATATTAAAAGCACATACATAGCTATAACTATAAGGGGAAAAAACTCTGTGTGACATTTAAAACAGATGAGAACAATAAAAACATCATTTCAGGATCTCACATCTGAAGCAGAAGAATGGAAATTAATTTGGCCATCACATCAGCTGTCTGGAAAAGCAAGGCAAATGTTGTCTGTGAACTACTAAAACAATAAAAGAGAGCTGCTTTAAATGTCAGCTTCTTTATATATCAGCTAGTTGCCTTGATATCCATGACATATCTAGCTCTCCACAATGCTTTAGCACAAATAAAACCACTTTAAAACTTGCCAAGGTCCTAGGGCATATGCAGCTCTCACCTGCTATAACAGCAAATGAAGTGTGCCCAGTTCCACTACAAAATATTTTGCTGCCTGAGAAGGCAGAGCAAACAGCAATCATTCCCACAAAGTCATGTTACATAGTTCCTAAGGCAACCTGAGCTATTTTTTGCACCTGAAACATAAAGATCTCACAAGCACCTCTTTCTGTCTCTCTCACAGTTATACAAAATGAATATGATGAATTAGTAACTAACCACTTTCTGCCTTTTCATGATACATCTCACCCCACTATTTTGCCAGAGATGTTTGCCTCACTCTGCCTAGTAGTAGGGTTTCCCCTACTATTAAAAAACAAGTATGGATGATGGAAACAGACTTTCAAAAGTTCTCAGTTGAAGTTCTCCACATATTAAATTATACATGTTAGAGATGCCAGTAAAAAGCCAGAGAAGCTTATAAACCATGCTTCAGAGGAGCTATGAGCTTTCAAGGGTCCCAAATTCTTTTCCCACTTCACAGTTCTCTTAAAACACATCTCATTTATGCAGTGTAAATGAACTAGGGCATGTTTTAAGGGTGTGAAATCAGAGGATGGGGACAAATCCTTCATGGATAATTCAAGAGCGGTGATATTTGGTCTCCATTCCCTATTTGTTCCCACAAAGTATTCCCTTCCTATCATGGAGGCACTTGGTTCTATGCTGGTATGGATAATAAAACTGTACAAGAGGAGAATAAAACTGGGGGCCAATGGCTCTTCTGTTCCCCCCCTCCCATTTTATTCTCACAGCTCTTATAGTGATGAGGGGGGAATCTTAGATTTTCTTGTGAGGATTGTCTTGGATAAGTTACCCAGTTGTTTCAATTTATTTTAGAATAACTCAATTGCTTTTAAGTTAATCCAATGGAAGCTTGGTGAAGCTTGTCTACCTGTGCCATACATTCATTTCTGGATCCCCGTGAGTGTGAACTCATGTCAAACAAAATATATTACCTTCAGACTTACTGGAAGCTGCAGGTTCACAGGCATTCATCAAATTTTCTCAAAATATTATTTGATTTGGGCAAGCTACACTCTACATGCAATAATGTAATGACTGGAAAATGTACCACACAAATCAAATTTTAGAGTTCTGATTCTAAAGGTCCAAGTCCTTGCTATGGCAGAGAAGACAAACAAGTAAGGAGGAGGGAGATGGGAGGTGAGGTAGATCACAAATTAAGCAAATTGGCAGTGTTGAAATGGGAAGGTTAGGCTTTAAACCAAATTTTCAAACTTCTTGTAGGTTTGCTAACTACAGTGTAAGCTGAGATGGTGGTGGTTGGTGTTTTGTTTTCCATATCCTTTCTCATTTGGATTTTGGCACTAGCTGACAGGGTCCCTTTTACCTGTCCCCTTGCTCTACTGTCATTGATACATTCATTGCCTTCTTGCATTCCAAAATCTACATGAGATCTGAGTAACCAAGGCTACCCATGACTGGGTTCATAGGTATGAGCTACCAACTGTGCAAAAGTTCTAGGCACCAGGTCTGAAAGTACTGAACAACCAGCACCTATCAAGCTTATTTTCCCTTCAGAACTGGGATTCAAGGCAACTTTAAAAATGTAAAACTGAGACAGAGAGGGAAAAAATAGGTAAAATATATGCAAGAGGTTATTACTAAACTATAATAAAAACAGTGCCAAAACTATTTAAAACCAGTCTTTATGAAATCCCATTCCCAGAATAAAAATGTTGTCACTGGTGATTGAAAGGACAGAAAGAAGGAAACCACTCTAGCCTTCCACAATTTTGGAGCAGCCACCAAGAACTCCCTTTCACGCTTTCACAACAGATGTGCTTGTGAGGATAGTGGGACTAAGAGAAGGCACTAAGAAGAGACCTATCCTGAAGATTTGAAAGCATGGAGAGTCTCTCAAGGGAATATGGCCTTTGTTACTACTTCCAAAAACTGATAATTAAGACCTGGATGTTCTTCTCTTAACTTTTTTCCTTTATAGACCATTCTGGCAAATTTTCAGTACAGTAGTTGTGGATAAGGCCTAACTTCATCCAAAGTTTTTCTAGACTGCACCTTGGGAGTTAGTTTTTATATTAAGATTATGGAACATATGATTGGTCAGTTGCACCATTCTTTCCTCATCTCTCAACCTTTCCTCGTAGTTTTGTCCAAGGATATGGACACAAAATGGGGCTGTCGAGACAAGAAGCAGCTTTTTAATGCAGGGATGAGCAACTTTATGTCTCTTTCAAAAACCTTTCCTCTACTGCATACAGCCAAAGGTGATAAATAATGGGAACTGTAGTCCAACTACATCTGGAAGACCACATGTGGCTTACCCCAGCTTTAATGGCTAGACTCACTAGTCATGTCGGGGGGAGGTTTACTTCTCAACCCAATGTTTTACTCAAATACAATTCTCCTACATTAGTGAATGACTGTTTGTTATTGTTGTTGTTGTTTTAACAGACAAACAATATACTTGGACACTGTTGCATTGAAGGGAAAGCTTACATTGCACTGAAGGGAAAGCTGTCTCTGACACCGGCAGACCAGTGTTTATGGTTGGATCTTAGTAGCACACAAATCTAACTCCTTTGGGAAGATTACAAAACCCAAGGACCACCACACCTTTCATCTCAGGGTGCTACACAACAGCTGGACAGGCTAATGGCAGGTCTGTGCCTTCATCTCTCCCTCTTGACGTAGAAATAAAGAAAAGGAAGAAGGTGTTTGAGAAACTGAGCACAGACTAACTAGACTAGGTGATATTTAGAGAGGCAGTAAGGGAAACTTGAAATTCTTATCTGGCTTGGATATTAATCCAGACCAGAGAAAAATTTTGAGACTTGTAAATCTTGCTGCTGCTGCTACTGCTTCTTCTTCTTCAGGTGGGCTTTTCCTAATTCCTGAAATCCATTACTGAACCTAGCTGTGGAGAATGTCATTGCCATTCCTACTGCCAGGGGGACATTTGAAAACTTCAAATATTTTGTGAGATTAAAGAAATAAATAACTGGAGAGCATGCATGGAAAAGTGAGTGCTAATATGTGGTTGATGGGAAGGCAAAGTGGAAAATTTAACAGAAAGAAAAGAGTGGGGTTTTACATATCCTTGGTGTGTAATCACTAACAAATATAATCCCAGTACTGCATTACAGATGGAATCAGAGCACAGAAGACTGAAAACTACTGGTAATAACAAAGTAAAATAAAAGTCTTCTTTTCTCTTTTACCAGAGCCTGTTATATATAAGACAAAATTAGCTATATACTATAATTTTACTAAAGATAATGCCCACTCATTGTTCTGTTCCTTAGCTTGGTTAACGTTGATATTACGGTACTTCAGTGCAACACTTATTGTAATACTTGTTTATGACACTTGTTTTACCATCTGCCTTTAATGTTATTGTGAACCATGTTGAAGATATAACTTTACACCCAATAACTATGCAGATGTTATCTCCAATGGTACACACTGCAGAATTAAGTAACTTGCAGTTGTTATCTTTTGGCCCTTGAACATGGACCAAAGTCCCACTACCCTCCCGGACTACTTTTTTCTTTTATTAAAATTCTTCAGATCTTGGCTAGTCTAACCTAAAGAAACACTGAATTAATCCCTCGGGCAATTAAATAATTATGTGTACTGTTCTTTACTTTCTGAGTGGGTGGGAAGACTTCATCCATATGTGACATTTATACAAAGGAAAGGTCATGTAACAAACAAATTATAATGACTGCATTTATGTGAAAATTAGTTACTGCTTTGTGGAACTTATTTTTATTTTTCCATCAAGATATATTTAAAAGAAGATGGAGCCAACAGTGACATTCAGTTAGCATAACAACTGAATCCAGCAGAATGAGAAAGAGGCAATTCTCTATATGCACTGTAGTTCCATAGATGTGCAAAACCAGGTCTGATGGGGGTAGGAAACCCGTAGAGCCAGTTTTCTGGAATGTGGAATAATTTCTATCACTGGAACACCAGATTCAGCACAATGTAATCAACTGCATTAATCTACTGGTTTTCTGAAAATTATTATGATGATGATAATGATGACAAAAAAAAAAAAAGAATTTCTAGATCATTGCCTCCCATAATACAGTTGTCCAACAATGAAAAGTGATAACATTCATGAAGCCATAGTGATCTGATTAAATCTGATCTCACATGTCCATGTTGTTTTGCTAATGCAATCAGTTGCTCACATCCATTCTTATGAATATCAGTATCCAATTTGTTAAATTAAAGAAGGGAGACAAGCAGTATCTGAATATGAAAACTCTTGCACAAACCAGGTGGAAGGGATAGTGGATAAACCAATTGAACATTGTGATGCATATCTGAGTGTGGGTGTTTTTCAGCAACACACATCTTTCAGTTGAATGCATATCTGAGCTGGGCTAAGCTTTTAACAAATCTAGAGCTTGACTCAAGTTTGAGGCAGTTTGTAGCAGAAGAAGCAAAGCTGCATTTCTGATTTTGTTGTTGTTGTTTTGGGGTGTTTTTTTTTGTGTGTTTTCTAAAATGGGAAGATAATTTTAAGAGTGGAAGGTAATGTCACACTTTCTGGGTTTCTTCACATGCCAGCTACAAGTCTTCTCCAGATTTATCAGACAATGTAACAGGGTATAATTCCAACAGATACATTGGGGGGTGAGTGGGTGGGTGGAAATAGTATCCAAAAAGGATCAGAAAGCAGATAGGCACAGTGGAAATGCATCTCTACACCCTGAAAAAACTACAATCCATTTTCTTCTAATGAAGCTGTCCATAGGTGAACACTGGTTGGATTACACCTTGTCATAATCTACTCATACTTCTGTAGTCTTTAAATGGGGGTGAAAAGGGGGTGGGAATTTTGTTCAACCCTATACTTGAATATACACATTCAGGTTTGCATTCTTGTTCCTATTTCATTGCAAACAATATGTGTAACTGGCATTAGACTGGAATATATATGAGCAAAATTCTATTTGAAGGCAAAAATGAACAAAAAGCCCCCTTATGAGTCCATATTTCACATTTTGTGGGATTCCCCATCAGTGCATATGTGTTTATACAGCTGTCTGCTTTTCACCTTTTCTCAAATTCTGTGGGTCCCTATAATAAAGGCAAGCCAATTGCAATTATAGTGCAACCAGCCTTACTGCACTTATCCTTGGCATCAACGATGCCAAATGTAATGCCTTTAAGTCATTTCTGACTTATAGTGACTCTAAGGCAGTGGTTCCCAACCTGTGGGTTGGGACCCCTTTGGGGGCCGAATGACCCTTTCATGGGGGTCACCTAAGACCATTGGAAAACACCTGTTTAATTACAGTTATGAAGTAGCAACGAAATAATTTCATGGGTTTGGGTCACCACAACATGAAGAACTGTATTAAAGGGTCGCGGCATTAGGAAGGTTGGGAACCATTGCTCTAAGGCAAAACAATTGTTCAGAGGGGGCTTTTGTCTTTGCCTTGCTCTGTGGCTGAGAGAGTGTGACTTGTCCAAGGTCACACAGTGGGCTTCCATGGCCAAATGGAAATTTGAACTTTGGTCACCAGAGTCGTAGTCCAATGCTCAAATCACTACACCATACTGGCTCTCTACATTTCAGTGTACATTTCAGGGAGAAAATAAGCTTAGAGGAGCATTTAAAAATATAATGCGTAAAGCAGATCTCAATTTTGATAGCCTCACATCCTCATGGCATGTTTCTTTTATGGTCCATGGATGGTGTCATCTGCTGTCTGAACAGACCTGTGTCTGATAACAGATAAAGCCCCTCCCCCTTTTCTCCATTTATCATTCCCTTCCAGCTACTTTGCACTATCTTTTTTGTTTATCTATAATGTCAGTTGCTGGTACTGAAACCTTATCAGCATTTCTCCCACCCACTCTGTTTGGAGGCTCATCCTACAGCAGACTCATGAAATAAACAATTATTTATCCCAGAGCAACTCACATGAAATCTTTATTCTTCTGATACCCTCTTTGAGGAATAATTTCTCTACAAAAAAGAGGATTTTCTCCTTCTTTTCCTTTGTTCTTCTGTCTAATCCACCTTTCTCTTTATCTGTTGGCACTTGTGCACACCAAACAGAAAGCATTCATCAGAGGGACAGCTCACCCTTCCCTCTGATCCCCAAAATGCTTTCCCTTTAGTTGTTGCCAGAGTTGTACTGTTATTGAACTTCACAGACCTGCTGGGCTTGGAAAGTAAAAACATCATCCAAAGCCAGCAGGGGTGGAGCTGTGTGGCTCAGAGATATGGTGTGCGGAATGAAAACCACTGGCTGGTTGCTATGGCATCGTGACACCAGGATCATTCATCATTAATGTCGGTGGCGCCTTTGACTGAAGTTGTTTGTAAGTCCAAAAGGGTGGTGAAACTCGGGGAGGCTATGGTGACCCCACCACAGGAGACTTCAGGGAATAGAGAGGAGGTCAAGGCAGCAGCCTGGTGGACAAGAAGGCCTGCCCTTAATTATAGCTGATGAAAATGAAGACAAATGTTTCACTTTGTGTGGTTTTGGCACTGCATGGGAGGGTAGCCCTTAAAACGCTTTGAAAATAAAATTACAGAGTGACAGAACTTACTCTGCCATTGTTTCAGCTAAGTCGCCATGCAGTGATTGGGTCAATTTCATTGCTCTGAAGTCAAATGAGTTCAAAACAGAATTTTCAAAACAATTCTGACCCTCCAAAGGAGTGTCTGTTTATTGACAAAGGAATGTGTAACACAACAACTGTAGAAATCCACTGTGCTTTGAAACAGGATTCTCACTAATTTATCAGCATTGCACATAATATTTTCCCTCTCCTTCTTTCTTTTATAATGTAACTCAGCCTGAGACAATTGTTCAAATGATTGAGATGAAGTATTAATAATAATAATAATTCAGTCCTAAGTGACCAAAACAGCCAAATGCTAATTGGTCAGCTGAAATTATGTTGAAGCCAAGCCTCTCCCAGGTTAAGAGTATTGGGAATTATTTAAAACAACTCTAGTCTTGGCCTAGCTTTATACTGTAGCCCTGCAGGGGATTTGGATCTGGATCTGGCTAACTCAGATCCTTCCTCACCCTGTTCCTTCTTTGCCCCTTTTTGACTCTTGGATCTTATTTATTGCAGCAGCTCAGCAGAAGAGGACAAAAAAAGTTTGGCTTAATCCCAGCCTTCTAGCAAGTGTGTCATTGTATTAAATTGTAATGCCCATTAGTTGCACTTAATTCCTGTTGATATCAGAAGGGATGTAACAATGGCTAATTTGTCTTATTGATTTCAACAGGATTCAATACAACTTAGTTTGGATACAACTCACTGAAATGATCTGCTTATATTTCTACATATGGCAGGTAGAAGTAAACTGCGTTATTTCAGTTGAATTTTCTTTCATTTAAATTATTTTTAAATGTATTTTAGCTATTGTACTTACTTATTAATAAAATTTAACATCCTGTTCTTCAGTACAAATAAAACTTCTAGGGTGGTTAACAGTGATAAAATCCACAGAAACAAAGAACACCATGTGAAAGATTAAAAGGGATGTGTAATTAAGAAAAAGCACTAAAGGAAGAATGATTGGACGATAAACCCATTGTATTATTCAGGTGAAGAGGTTGCTTAAGTAGAGCATTGCCTCTAAAAAAAAATTCTCCAATTGTCACATGCTTTATCTCAGAAGGTGAAGTCACTCTGAGATGATAACTTCACTATCTGGACAGATTACATGGGAATGAATAGTCCCAAACAATATAGGTCTCTGAACATTTAAATACAACATCAGAAATTATTGAGACCAAACAGATAGCCAGTAAAGCCGCTTAAAGACTGGCTTGTTCTGTCCAGCAGGTTCCAGCTGACATCTATATATTCAAAGTTGAAGAGTAAATGCATCTACAACACATGGTGGATGTCTGCTTCAGAATTTGCCGTTGCATAAGGCCAGGCTCTCTCTGTTCAGAAGATGCTGCAGCTGGTGAAACAGCTGTAGCTGTTAGAAGAT
This sequence comes from Sceloporus undulatus, assembly GCF_019175285.1. Taxonomy (NCBI): domain Eukaryota; kingdom Metazoa; phylum Chordata; class Lepidosauria; order Squamata; family Phrynosomatidae; genus Sceloporus; species Sceloporus undulatus. Next base: position 173,093,433 of record NC_056526.1, on the reverse strand, counting down.
GTTTCATGCAAACTGGGCATGCAAAGATCACTGAACTGTATACCCAGTCATTTAGGCAAAGCTTAGAAAAACCTCCAAAAAAGTCCATGTTGGCAAAAGGAGAAGTGGCATTAGCTGCCTCTTCCTCTGCTTCCTCATCTTTTTTATTTATCTGCCTATGTATCTCTACCCACAGTACATCCTACCTTTCTCCCAAAATGGGAAATCAAGGCAGTTTACAATTTAAAAAAGAATAATGCTTTAGCTTATAGGTATTATGTCCAAAGTATTGAAAAGCCTTCTGCTGCTCCAGAGACTAGAACATGGAAGAATGGATGCAAGCTCCAGGAAAAGAGATTCTACCTCAACATTAGGAGGAATGTCCTGACAGTAAGAGCTGTTCAACAGTGGAACACACTTCCTGAGAGAGTGGTGGAGTCTCCTTCCTTGGAGGTCTTTATACAGAGGCTGGATGGCCATCTGTTGGGGATGTTTTGATTGTGATTTCCTGCATGGCAGGGGGTTGGACTGGACAGCCCTTGTGGTCTCTTCCAACTCTGTGATTCTATGATTCTATGAGGAATGACTTGTGGGGCTGGTAATGTTTAGCTGGTTAAATGAAGACTGAGAAGTGATATGATAAGCATTATATTTGAACAGGTGTCATATGGAAGTTGGAATAAATTTGTTTTCTGCTGCTCCAGATACTAGATACCCCTTAGATGAAATTTTTATTATTATAAATAAACGTTGTTATTATAATTATTATACCATGAACTAATGGATTCAAATCACAAGAAAATAAATTCTAAATAAATTAGAAAGAGTTTCTTGGTGGTAAGAGCTGTCCAACAGAGGAATGGTGGCCTTTGGCTTCAATTGAGATATTTTTAAAAAGGTTGGACAGCTCTCAGGAATGATTTAGTTGTGTTTTCCTGCTTGGCAACAGGTTGGCCTAAATGGCCCTTGTGGTTCCTTCCAACTATATGGAAGGATATGGTTTTCCAGATCAAAGTGTAAATTACCTACATATGCAGCATTATAGGTATATGGGTCCCTTTCTATGAACAGCAAACTAATGGATTGGGAAACCACACCTACATATAATGTGCATTGCAATTACTTTCATTGCTTCTTGTGTCTTCAGACATGAGTGAAACCACCAAGAATGCACAAAAAGTCTTAGAACCCCCTATGTTATTTAACCATGCAGTGTTATTTATGCCCTTTTCTAGAAGGCAGGGCAATAGTTAATGGATATTATATTCAGAAAATAAGGTGTGTGTGAGCGCATCTTGTCATTGGGAAACTAAATTCCCTTTTCCTTCATTTCAATATTGAAGAGAAATTTGAGTCTTCTTACCTCTGATACTGTGCAATTGAGTTGGAATATTTGTCCTTCTCCTTCAACTTGCCGTATGCAAAGCTTGCACACCAGCTCCAGTGTGCTCAAGCTGAATCTTTCCAGAGTGAAAGTACAATGCAGATTTCTTTGACATCCACTCCAGATATGGTAAAAAGGAATTTCCTGTAGAAGAAGTGATAGCAATACTAAACATAGATGTACAAATTACTAATTTATTTCCAGCAAATCTCAGTGGGGAATAGCTCCTTAGTGACTAAATGAATATACAGTGTTGATTAACACATATACAAATGTGTAACTACATATTTGATGCCTCAAACCTCCCTTAAAAACCAGCATTTGCACTGAACAATGCAAGTCTGTCTTGCTGCCATTCAGCAGGAGATGTTTCCAGTTCCCTCCCACCACCAATCTGCAGTGCCAAAATCAGGATCAGGACTGTTGTTGCAGTTACTCATTGTATCATAGAACTGGCCTGCATCACTTGGTATAACTGCTGGCTTTTAAAGTAGGTTTTGGAAGGCATTTGCAGTTGTGGCATTAGTGCCATGATCTTAAGCATGAATTACAGTTAGAAATTGGTAAGTGCCATATTAATAGAATGCACACTTAGCATCAGGAATGATTTAACACAAGACATGGCAATGGCCACTAGTGCAGATCCATTTGAGAGCAATTGATATTGGAATATGGCATTCTGTCAATTGCTCCCTCAGATTTTTTTGACACACTGGGGAGAAAAAAATCTGTATTTTGAGCATGGGTATTGTTCACATAACAAAAAAATGTGTTCTTGCATATGTTCGGCACACACAAAATGAAGCAAGGGAGGGCATTAAAAAATAGGTGCTGAACATAAAATGTAAAATAGAAGAGGAATACATCTAATTACAAAGTAAAAAAAGGTATTTGCTCCCAGTCACTGTTTGGTTTTAAAATACTTTTGCACAGTCATCATCATCATCGTCATCTCCTCCCAAAACCAAGACTCAGTGTACTTTATAAATTAAAAATCAACATTAAAATAAAGTTAAACTATGAGCAATAAAAACAATTGAAAATGTTTAAAAGCCATTTAGAAAAACATACAGAGCACTATTAAAACCTGTTACTTTAAAAACTTCATTTCTTAATAGCCTGCTTGAATAAAACTTTTTTTATTAAATCCTTAAAACTAATCACAAATATTTGTCAAATAATTCTTAACTATCATTATATTCAAAATTCATTTCAGTTTAAATCATCTTCTTATATAATCTTCCAGGCTTGACTTCCATTGCTAACATTCCTTAGTGTTTAACTAATTTCCCCAAACTGTTCCTAGACTGCATAAACAAAAGTAAACAAAGATTCCATCTAATGCTAACCTATATGATAGCGCATGAATAAAACTTTTGCATGCCGAAAGAAGAACAGCAAGGAGGGAGGGATTCTAGCCTCTCTTGTGGGAATTCCAGAGCTTAAGGGCAGGCACAAAAAAAAAGCCTTATCACATGTCCCCATTAACCCTGCCTTGGAAGGTGATGGGAGTGACAAATATAAGGAATGCCGAATATCTCTAGACCTTTATCCCTGTAACCTTCTGTTGTGTTTCAATTGATATTTAGAGAATTTGCCAAGTCTTACCTGGTATTTAGCCAGCAGTTTGCTCTTCCAGAGGGAATGGGTGATATCATGAATGGATAAGCGGAGGTTGTGAGTGCTACCCTTAAAATGTAAAGCCTTTGGTTCTTCCAGGAGTTGTCCACCCATTTGCCTCTCCAACTGTAGTACTTCCTGAGTGTAAGGAGAGAAAAGACAAAATGCATTGAATCTAAATGGACACATGCTTTCTAATCTACAATTCGGTTAAGTTCCAAGTATTGAAATAAAGTTCAATATTACAGCAAAACATCCTGTATCCTGCCCTTCTCCATGAAGCTTTAGATTGACATAAGAAACAATCCTGTTTTATTTTATTTTTCTCCTAGCATGGACTCAAATTAGCATACAGGGTTAAAACAAGATAGAGCTAAAACCTGGTGATAAGAAAGCTAAAATATAATTAAACAACCTACAGGGTTAAGGTAGATTAGAATTAGAAGTTACACAGTAAGCTTCCTAGCTGAAAACAGTTTTGCATACAAGCCTTATGACCAAGTCCAAACTTCTGTCTACTGCACTGTGGTAGCACTCAATATAAATCTAGCAAATCATTCTTAAATGGTCCATGAATTGAGCTGTCTGCTATTAAACACATGCCTGAAAAGCAGCTAGCAAGCAACAGCATCAAAGGAAGGACATCTGTTCTACAGCCCTTTTCCAGAGGAAGGACACAAAATAAAATCTATTTCAATACAGTGGAGGGCATCATCATGTTGTTACTGGAATAAACAGTGTTGCATGATAGACTGGTCTGCTGCTATGAAGTTTGCTTAATTGCTTGAGAGACTCCAAGTCAAAGCCCCAACACAGTCATTGACAATGTGTCATTCTGGATGTGTTCATTTCATGATGTCTTCCAGGGAATCTTATTCTTTGCCTTCAAGAGAGCTGAACTTCTGAAGTTGTCAGAAACTTCATTAGTGTGCGCCTTCGATTTAAATGGTGTCAGAAATCTGTCGTGTGAAACAGACACACTTCCCCTGCCCCCAGTTAATTAGAAATTGTTTTTGGACCCTAAAAAGCTGCTACAAGTGAGAGTGCATTATAAATAAAGAAGCAGAATTTAGATATGGATGAAAAAGTTAACTCTTTTTAGAACATGTTTGTACTGGAATAATATGCTTTAATGGGATTTTTAAACACACACACACACATGCAAACACAAATGCATGATTATCTTACCTGCCTCTCACATATTCTGCACAATATACAAAAAATAATAATGTTAAAGCCAACTGTTACGTAAAAATGTGAGATCTGGCAGACAGCCACCACAAAAGTCCTTTTCAGTGTTGACACTGTCTTTATACAACACCCTTAGCTAACAGGTGAGGATTGAGTTATGCATGTAGCATCGCAGACTATTCTCCCTTTACTTTTTAGATCTGTTGCACTGATATTAATATTTGCTGATGGATTTAGTTTATCACCATTTTACGTTTTATTTTCAAGTTTATTTCTATTATTGTGTTACTATTTACTCATTAGCTGCCCAGAGACACCAATTCATAATAATGGCACAGCATACGGATACATCCATATATATGGCATAATCACACCTTCCATTTGCACGTTGTTCTGAAGTATGCTAACAGAACAGGCTTAGGACCAGGGTTTTTTTGTTTGGTTGGTTTTTTAGGGAACATGCAAATCCCTATGAACATGTTCAGGCCTAGAATTAGCTACAGATGTCTGGGTTGTGTGAAATCTATTATGTTGTTAGGCATTAGAACCAAGGTATTTTTGTGGTGACTCATCCTTGTGGAAAGTCCTACCCCTTGGATATGTCAGTGCCTTGGGTTCACCACAACTGCTCTAAGACCATAGCTAGCAACCTAAATGGCTTTCACTTTTGCAAAAAGATATAGAGATACATAGAAGCAGTAACACATTATGAAAAGAAAGAAAGAAAGAAAGAAAGTTTGAATTCTAAAAGTAATTATGTTTTTGCTTCAGCAGTGATATGCAAGAGCATTATACGTCCACGTTCATTGTTTATTTAGCGTAAGTGAGGAATTTTGTGTTCCTCCAAGTAACCTAACATCTGACAAGTTCTAAAACCAATGGTGTCTGCTTTTACACTGTTAGATGAAAAGAACATAATTAGAAAGCTTTTAGAATTAAGGTAATGCCAATCAATCAGTTCCAGCATCTTCCATGTAAATCTTAATTATGAAGATTGGATGAGGAAAAACCGACTCAAGCTGAATCCAGAGAAAACGGAGGTACTTGTGATAGGTTCCCCTGGTCCAGGAATGGCGGTGGTTCCACCTGTCCTGAATGGGGTCACGCTCCCTGTGAAGGACTCCGTACGCAGTCTGGGGGTGCTTCTTGACTCGTCGCTTCACCTGACTGCTCAGGTGAATGCGACGGTCAAGAGCACCTGTTATCAGCTTCGGCTTATCCGCCAGCTGCGTCCATACCTGGCCCAGAGGGACCTAGAAACTGTTGTACACGCTCTGGTAACCTCGAGACTGGATTTCTGCAATGTACTCTACATGGGGCAACCCTTATACGAAACCCGGAAGCTTCAAATGGTGCAGAATATGGCAGCCAGGCTGGTCACTGGCGTTTCCAGGACCAGCCATATAACACCTGTGCTGAAAGATCTCCATTGGCTGCCCATCCGCTTCCGGGCTCAATATAAGGCGTTGGTAATTACCTATAAAGCCCTAAATAGCTTGGGCCCAGGATTTCTGAAGGACCGCCTCTCCCCGTATATTCCGTCCGCACCCTCAGAACATCTGGGCAGCAATTACTGAAGGTGCCCGGGGCCAGGCTTTCCTCCACTATGAAGAGGACATTCTCCATCGCCGCCCCGGCCCTTTGGAACACGCTGCCCACTGAGCTCCGCTCATCAACCTCCCTGGCCCAATTCAGAAAGGATTTAAAAACCTTTCTGTTCCAACAAGCATTCCCCGAATAAAATCCTGTGGGCCTCCCTCCTCTTCCGTGGCCAAGAGGTTGGGCTAATGGGGCTTTTAGCTTGTTATTTTATTGTATGTACTTATTTGATGTTTTATTGTATTGTATCTGTTTTGTTTTAATATATGTTGTAAGCCGCCCTGATCTTGGGAAGGAGCGGGATATAAATAATTTTTTTATTATTTTTATTATTATTTTAAGATGCCTATAGAGCAAATCAATAGTAATTATTTGATAACTATCAAGGCTAATTATGCCCAAATTATCTTGCAGTGCTGTCTAAACTAAAATTTGTTACATTTCTTCACATCAGTTTACTGATATATGGTTCACACAGACTGTACTCATACACATCATTACTGAGGTTCGCTTATATATGCATATTTATGACCTTGTTCATTATACTGCTAAACAACTTATCATTTATATAGCATTTTAGAGCATCAAATCAATTCACATGCATTCTTTAACTAACACTAACAATTTATTTTAACTGTATGATGTTACTATTGTTCCTGTGTTGAAAATTGCTACTGTGTGATGTTGCCATTGTTTCTGCATTGAAGACTGCACAAGGGAAAGGCTGGGGTTGAGAGGTAGTTTGTTTGCAAATTAATGGAAATATATGACTGTCTCAAAATTTTATGAAGGACTTCTCAGCTTGAGGAATCTGACCTTTAAAAACTCCTATATGAGAAGACCTAATCCATATCTATTGGTCTACTGTGCAGATTGAAACTTTGGTAGTCATAATTTTTCACACTTTCCTGGATACTGTGCCATAGTTCTTAAAGTTCATGGAAGGTTAAACATATCAAAACATGTGTTCTGAGAGAACATTTATAATATTTTGAGAGAAAATATTCATTCCAATAATATTTTCTTGAACAATTCCTCAGAAATATAGTTATTCATACTCTTGCTTGCTATCCTATATACACTTACAGGATGATAAGATCTACTGAAAACAGTGGGACATAGTTCGGAGCAAACATAGAAAGCATTACTCTGCTAGCCATCATGCCACACTGCATTATCCACTGAGATGAAAAAGAGAGAGTAAAATGCACACAATTTGCATATATTAAAATATAAGTATAGACAAACATTTAATAATTGTTGTTAAGTTTCATCAAGTCATCTTCAACGCACACCAATCCTATGAATGAGAGGCCTCTAAGCCATTCTGTCAGCAACAGCTCTGCTAATCTCCTGAAAACTCAGGGTGTTGGCTTTCTTGATTGAGTCATTCACCTGTAATGCAGTTGGTATCCATAGAGCTTTTCTCCAACACCACATTACAAATGACTTGATTCTTTTCCTGTCAGCTCTCTATACTCTCCAACTTTACAGAAATCAGAAATACAATACTATGGATGTTCCTGACTTTGGCATTCAATTGGTTGATGATCAACCATGAAATGACGAGATCAGACACATATACAGTTGGCCCTCCATTTTCGTGAACCCCCACGAAAATGGAGACTTGTGCATATCCAAGCCCCATAGGCTTGAATGGGGCATGTGCCTGTGAGCATGTACAGGGTGCGCACCACAGGGCATGCCCCATTGGAAACAATGGAGGATGCCCCTCCGTGAGTATTCAAGACCACGGAACCCAGATCCGCATATTAGGAGGGGTGACTATATATGGGAAAATAAAGGGCCATTTATTTGACCTATTCAAATACTAATAAACTTGACTTTTTAGGAAACTACAAGACACCAGGCTTGAGGTAAACCCAAGATAATGGATTGATCCTTTGGTCCAGTCTATTGGAAAGCAAAGATAGGGCTCCTTTTCATCCTGGAGAGAAGTGACCAAACTTTGCCAGTAATGAGATGCAAGAATCCAGTCTTTGCTACTTAACTCTCCTTAATTTGGATTCCTCATTTGGGCCATTAACCATGTTGTTCTACACCACTATGTGTCCCACTATGTGGCTGCTCTTGTCCAATGCTCCATTTATTTCCTATAATATATGAAATGGGAAAAAGTCCTTAAAAATTCAAGAACATACACATTTAAATACTCAAGCCCTGGTATGTGAGCAGGTTGGATATGTCTCTCTCCTGCCTCCCAGGTTACTTCTTGAGTTTCAACCTGGAAACTCCCGGTGTCTACAGTGGGTTGGCTACTGGTTTTATTTATTGATTTTTCTATTCTAGTGGAGAATCAAAGCCAGGTGTGAACACAGTAAATAATTAGAAAAACAATCCAGGTGCTTTAAATCTGTGATTTCTGCATCAACTACACCACTGCATTCTTACAACCATATATCTCTTCCATTCATTTCTGCTGGGATTTACCAAAATAAGGCTAAACTTTCAGTGAAAGTCAGCCATATTTTAATCTGAATCTGCATCTTTAAAGCAGAGGTGCCAATTCCCTTCTGTTTGCTGATAGGCCAAATGGCAGACTAGGAACTAGAAAAATTAGCATTGGCGGCACCATCTAAAACTGTACTGCCAAACAGCATTACAACTGGCATCTCTTAAAGTACCTAACCCTGCTTTCAGATAATGCTATACTGCTAAAATCCAACATAGAGGGAAATTGCTTCCTGGGCACATTGTTACGCATGTGGGCACAATAAGTGGTTCTTGGGGCATATATACCACTAGTCATGAACTAGACACCTTGCCAAAACTAAAAACAACAAAAAAATGCCTGGTGGACCCACTATATTATGGGACTTGACCTGCTCCATGTGGTGCAGTAACCCACTGTTTGTGTAGATCAGAGCTTAGGAATCTTACAGTTTTGTTTGTTGTGTTCTAGGTTTTTTTTTTTTGTTTGTTTGTTTTTTTTTTTTTTTTTTGGGACAGTAGCAATACTAGCTGTGAGGATCTGGGAGCTGCAATCCAAAACAGGTACTTTTTCCAAGGTCTGCCCAGAGTAAGAAAGTACAAGTAAGCTTGGATTATTACTCTACACACTAGGGGAAAAATCAGGAAAGGGGGAAAAACATGTCTTTATGCAATACTGCTATATGCAGAATATGGCTAAGTATCTTAATTCTTAATAAAAACATTTGGTTCCTTGATGAACCTGTGACTTTCTGCATAAACCAGGAGGACAGATGCCTCTATTTCTAATTCTCAGATGTTTGTTTGTATATGCAAATTCTGGAGAATATGAGAAGACACCCACAGATTATGAAGACCACGATGGCCAGATCGGAAAAGATAATTTATCCTTGGGAGATTCAGACCTTGACTTTACTTAGAACTTAATCCCCTTTTAATGAGTTTGGGATGCAAGCAATAATATTCTGATGAGTAAAATGCAGTAATTTTCTAGCAGAAGCTGTCAAGACATTGCCTCAAATAAACCCCATGCAGAGCACAAAAGCTTTTCTGGCTTGCATTCTCTGGTTGATAAAAGAGAACGACACCCCCCCCCCCCCCCCGAAACTATGACTCAATACAACACAAACATTGCACAAAACTGATTTATTTCATTCCACTCTTTATCACTGCCCAAATAAGTTTAACAGGCTTTTGGTGGACTACAAACCTGACTGTACACTTATCTAGGATAACAATGATTCTTTTATATCACCCTCCACATTTCTTTAGTCACCTAGATAGCTTATGTACAGCCTATTATTTTGAAAATTTCTTCACACTGTGTACTTGTTTAATAACTGCAGAAACCAGTTCCTTACACCCCTGACAAAGAAAATGTGATGGTCCAGAAGGCACAGTAACAAACAGCATTTACAAAGAAATGAATTGGTAGCACTGCACTAAGAAATTCAAAAATCTTCTAGGCAACATTTATGGATATGTTATGTAAACTCTTAAGAGTATTCCCGTCTGAAGGCAGCTTGCTAAGTGGTGAGTCACTCAATGCACCAAAAAAAAAAAAAAAAAAAGTAATGTTGGGGAGCTAAACCACTCAGCACTATAGATACTACCAATGAAGGAACTGTATTTGTAAATACAGCAAAACTGTTCTATATTTGATCATAGGTGTGTGAGGGTTAATTTGCTGGACACATGTACCACCTGTCTTTACAATAAATATTACTTATATGGTCACTAGATGATGCATATATTACTATAACCTAATCCATACAGATATGGTGTAAGGTATGTACATATTCAACTATGCATAACAGGATCATGTGTGTCAATACAGACAGCAGTGTTTCATTTCCATTGCAAATTGTCAGTGCAAAAACTGCAGACGAAGTCATCTCAAAAAGCAATATAGCAGCAGGCTCTTGATTAACAACCCTGGAGCTTCTTTTATCATTATCAACTATTTACAAAGAGGTATTTATATGTTTTGCATCTTTGGGGAACTGGCACTTAGCATTAAAAATACATGAATAGCCAATGAAGTTCTTGCGCACCTTATGGCCTTTTAATAATGCAAAAATACCAGAACCCAGATTATGATACAGGTAAATGAGAAGAAAAAAGAATACGAGCAGAAGAATTAGCCTACTGAACAAGGAAAGTAAATAGGCAAACTATGTAAATCTTTAGCTCAACTTTTTTCCCCTTTTCTACCCACTGATTGTCAAAGAGTATTTTGTCAACTGTCATACCAATCAATCACGAAGTCTAGCAAGATGTACAATACTTGCAATAAAGAGGATAATGTATGTTAATTGCAGTTCTAAAATTACAATAACAAAAAAGGATGTTGTACAGAAAAGGGATGAAGGAAAGAATTCTAAAGAAAAAAAATAAATTACCTTAAGGGCATCTTGGGTGTCATCCAGACAGTAGACACGGATGTTGTATTCCAAAGATGAGCAGATGAGTGGTCCAAAGATGGCCACTTTTAGACGCTTTGCAGCTGCTTTGGTGATGGACTGTCCAACCAAGGCATAGGTGCTGAGAGTTTCTGTCAGGATATGGCAGGCTTCTGGATCCAACTGGATGTAGCATGGGGTTGTAAAGTTTTCTTCTCCGACCATGACAACATCCTAAAATAGGGGGTAGGTGGGAGTTGGGAAATTAACAAAATAAAAGCAATCTTAGTGGCTCCGAACTATTAAGAAATTAATGTAGCCCACTATTAGGTCTCAAGTACTCCCTGACCAAAGATGATACAGTGGTAGGCATTTCAGAAAACCAAAAGCTTCTGAGAACAGAGGCGGGTATCTGAGACAGGGTTTCAAATAAGCCAGAACTATCTCTGTGAGGATTATTGTATCCATTTATTGAAAACACATTTGTGATGAATCTATCACTGTAAAATCCCAGTTCAATTAAATGTACTACCTTTTAGAAGAAAGCTTAAATTGAGGCTGGGTTATGTGGTCCACCAAATGTTGCTGAAAAGCATCTTCTGCTTGTAACTCCCTGCTCTTCTCATTATTGACTATGTCGGCTACTGTGATGCCTAGTGTTGCAGTTCAACAAAATCAGGAGAGCCTCATAACTTCCTTAAAGGGGGAAGTGCAAAGGTATCTGTCAAGTGAAGGAACTTGCAAATACACTGTCACCCACCCTATTCACAAAGAGCTTTGACAGTCGCCTTGAAAAAAAAGGATTCCAGAGCATTATCCTTCCTCTGCTCACTTATGTATGGCTTCATGTCATTATATTCATTCATCTTTTAAAAATAACATCTCAACTTTGTTGGATTTTTAAAGATGAACATACAGTAAATGATGATTAAGGACAGGATCCAAAACTATATTTACTCATGCAGGTTGCTCCCTTTTACTTCCACAGAGGAAACAGATCTGCACATTTGGGCAGTTATTTTCTTAATGGCCTTATATGCAAACCAGAAAGGTCCCTGCTATCATTGGCTTCTGTTCCTACATTATATACCAGAAAAAGAGGACTATAGGCATGAAAGCTGTGAGAATATGAATCTCCTCTTCTTCTAAAACATGTGGCAAATCAAATATCAGTTGTTTGGGCAGGCAGGATTCTGAGACTTATGTATATTAGTAAATTGTTGCTAACTGCTATTTTTGGTGTTCTGAATTGCATACATACAAAAGGTGCTATGCATATTCAGTAAGAGAGAAGAAGAAAAAGTGCACAATTCCTTATTGTAAATGTCATATCTGTAAAACAAAAAGGTCTGAGGAATTCTTGAAGAATCTTCCCTCTATTGCCTCCAAGTAGGAATTCTGGTAATGGTAATGATATGAATTAACAGCTGGATTTAATAAATTCCTAGAACAGGAACCTATTCAAGACTCTTAGTTTAGGACAGGGTGATGTTGCACATTGCAAAGGTGTCATCACCCTTCCCAAGGGGCAGGAAGAAAAGTATTATCTGCAATGCAGATTCCACCAATCCCTGCTGGCCAAGCCATGAAATATTTGAGCTGGCACTCTTAAGATTGACTTGCCTCCAGCAATGCAAACATCTGTTCAGTGGAGGGAAAAGAAACACAGAGATGTATTCCAAAATGAGTGAGTGTGGATAACAGAATGAGGAACAAGATGTTTGGTAGACTTCCTACATACATAATGTCAGAAACCAATTTAAGATTTGCACTATTATGAACATATGAAACTATAAGGGGCTACAACCAAAGGAATCCCCAGTCAACATGGCTACAGTACTTGAGTTGTGCCCAGAAAGAAAGAAGTCACATCAATCTATGCATGAAAGAGTACACCCCTGTTTTCCCTACCTCTTGTGAGTCAAGTGAACAGTCAACTCTCTCCATTACCAACAAGAAGTAGAAAATAATGACCCATGACAATCATCCTCAAAAAGAGGGCTGAGAGGACCTATGTATAACTTCATCAACAGGCTTTATGGAAGGCAGCAAATGCTGCATGAAAATTAGCACAACAGGAAAAATATTAGAAGTGAATCAGCACAGGTGTACTTTCTGTAAAGCAGGTTCCCAGACAAGGGATACGGCCAGATTTCAGGATGCCCTCAGATCTGGTGCAGCTGAGTTCCTTCCTTCTTCTGTCCATATGCCATCTTACAGGACATCACCACTGCCTGCTTCTCTTGCTTGTGGCTGATATCTTCTCCTGCTCCTGCCTGTGGAAGCCCATCTGTCCCCATAATCCACCTCCTAGCCAGTCGCAGCCACTTCCTTCATCCTCCCACCACCCTCAGCACACACTTGCTTCATTTCCTGCTCAACACTGCATCATCACACTCCTTTGCCAATGGCTGACCGTCTCCTTCTCTTTCTGTGCTCCGCCACTTCAATAAAATTTTTCCACAGGAGCCATTGCTTCTAAATAAAGCTGTATACTACACTTTGGTGCTGGCATTTTATGATGGGCAACTAGCAGGGTCGGGGGACTAATTCAACAGGAGCTTGAAGGGCTGTATCCCCCTCACACTCCTAACCTTGAATTTCTTTTTTAAAATCATTTTTAAAAGTATATTGGGCTGTTTTGTGCCCAAGTGATGTCTGCTTACAGAAGGAAGTGAACCAGACCTCTTGGGGGTGAGCTTGTTCCCATATTCTGAACAAGAGATAGATCTGGTGGTGCATGACATGCCGTTGTTTATCATGGTCACAGACCAAGATTCATAGACACTAAGAGAGTCTCTAAACTACACAATTATAGCAATTTAATACTGCTTTACCTGCTAATGCACCATCCTACAGAATTGTGAGATCTGTAGTTGGTGTGGCACTTTGAATTGTCTGACAAAAAGGTCTCGTGCTATGGTTCAAGGAAATACACTAGAGCAATTTAGCAGAGAATTCTCAGTAAGTCATCTAAATATAGACCTCAGAATTCTGTAGAATGGAGACATGGCATATAAAATCATATTGAAGTAATATACCTGTGTAGTATAGATATAATCTTAGATTTCCCAAACAAAAAGAACTGAGGAATGGCTACAAGGTAAGACACAGAACAGATCTTTAGTGGAATATACATTCCCTGCATAATTTTTTTCTCTTGTCTTTTGCAATAATGGCATCAATAATAACAATAAAATCAACTTCCATCATTACCACCAGCAATCTATAGATGAAGTATGCTACTTCATATTTATTATTAATTAAATTTATTTGCTTTATATATGTATAACTAAGGCTGTCATTTGACATTCAAAACTTTCACTCTCAGAAGATTATCGCACAAGCCACCCTTTGCCAATCTGAGCACGGGCTGTGAGCAGGCTGGGAACATGGGCTATTGCACAGCTCCTTGCCCAGATAATTACCATTCCATCCTTCTCCCATCCTAAGGTAAAAACACTTGTTTTCTGTTATGGGAGATGTTCTGATCAGGGATGGGATGGTAACAATGTGGGCACAGAGCTGTGTGATAGCCCATGCTCCTAGCCCACTCTCAGCCCATGCCCAGATCAGCAAAAATACAATGTGATAATCTCCTAAAACAAGAAGAACCAACTACAATACTCTAAAACCCTGAAATAATGGTGGAAGATGTGGCATTGTAGTCTTTACCAATTTCCATTACAACCCATGTTACACAACTGGCAGCATATAAATTATTATTTCCACTGCGTTTTATAAACAGTGCCATTACAAAATACAGTTTACAAGGAATGAAAAGTAGATTCTTTATCTAAATCTCAACAAAACTCTTCTTTCCTACCTACATCCTGCACTAGCCAATAATGAAAGCAACCACGAGAGAGTGAGTATGTTAAGCCAGTCAGTGAGTACATCCATAGTGAATGAATATATTTAGCCAGTCTTTCTAACTGAAAAGACAAACCAAATCATGGATGTTTTCTAATGAGTATACAGATTTCCTATTAAGGGTGTACACTTTTTTTTAAAATCAATCTATTACTATTAGTTGTTTAGCCAGCTTTAATAAGCAGGTGGAAATGTTCCAGTTTACTAATTTCTAGAGCAATTCATGTCATAAAACTGGAATGTCGAGTTCCCCTTCCCCACTTAGCTGAATAATTTATTCATACCTAATGTTTTCTTCAGTCAAGCTTTCAGCTGTGAGACCAATGTCAAGTGGCAGGTATGATTAAGCTGATCACTAAATAGCCACAAATGTTTCCAAACTCAGGATATAATAAAAAACACCAATGTTCTGCAATATAGCTTGTACTGTCAACATGTAGTGTTTTCTGACAACACTTTAGAGCTCTTTTAAGCTGCTCTCTCTTTTTAAAATTTATTTTCTATGATAAATTTTGCAATTTTGATAACGTTATGGCTACTCTCCTGAGCAATCTTAGCAATATATAGTGAAGACCTATATTCTTACCTCCCATTGTCCCTGGGCTGACTGGTTCTTCAGTTGGATTTTCCAATCTTCTGTGTTTGGTTCTGCACAATGGTGCATTGTTAGAATGACAGGCCGAGTCAGCAATGCTCCTGGAGGTCCACAGCTTACAACAGGGGTCAAAAGGGTTTGACTGTCTTCTACTGGGGGCCTGGAAGGATTATAGGGCAGAAAAATCCATATTGATGAGATTATAATAAGGGATTTTATACAGAAAGAATAGAGTTACACACTGTTGAAGTAAAAACCAACGGAATATTTGGTACTAATTCATATTCAAACTATATCAACAATATAGGAAGCAACATGAAAACCCCAGAACAAGAAATAAACTTTTTGGCAAGTTTGAGGCTGTGCAGACTGCCCCTAAGGGATGGCTTGCAGATGCCTCCAACTATGACAGATCAGGGCCGCGGCAACCAAATGCCACAGCCCTAATCTGGCTGTGCAATAGCTGTAGCGCTGTGGCTTTAAGGTGCTCCTTTGGAGCTATGTCATGTAAATGCAGCACCAGAGGAGCCCCAAGACACTGCATGCCATGTGGAGCGGCATGTGGCATCATGTTGCCATGGGGGCGGAGTCAGGGCATGCTTCATATGGATGCCACATCCTGACTCCACCCCAGGCTGGCCTTAATGGCTGGTCTGCACAGCCCCTTTGAAAGCAAAGAAAGTACATTCCCTTCCATGTAGTTTCTGAACTTCAAGGTGATGCTTTTCACTTGTACAAACTTAAATGGATCAGTGGTAACACATCTGAAAGGCCACCTCTGTAAATTCAACATGTTCATCTCAGATGCTGTTGCATATGTTGCCAGTCAAGAGAAGTTAGGCTGAAGAGCAGGGCGTTTCCTGTATTGACATCTCCATTATGAAACTCCTTCTCAAAAGAAGTCAGGTTGAGTCCATTCTTAATGAGTTCTTAACTGATGAGAAAAGCTGTGCTGTTTTGCCACTCTTTTGGTTCTTCAAACTGTTTTTTGGGGTCTGTTTTAAGGGATGGATTTTAAAAATTATTTTATTGTGATTTTATTATATGTTGGTTTGGAGGCCCTGATCGACACATAAGTGATATATAAATACTTTTACATAAAAGTAAGCTTGTGTTACTCTAATGTCTACTGAACTGTACATAGGTAATTGCACTACTTTGGTTTACCTCTTATCAACTAAGCAGGTAAAAGTGCTGCACAATAAAGAAATTGAGAAACATCACACCTATTAAATAGCCAAGCAAATGGTCTTTCCTGTTTATACTATGGCACATTATTAAGTCCCACTGCCCATAAACAGCTATTGGGGGTGTAAATCACTCATGTATATTATAAAATGAGAATGCACTAATTGTTTGGGGAGAGGGTTGCCTCAAGACTTCCTTGTTCCAAGTAGACTAGCTATCAGTAAGACTCAAGCAGGAATTATGTAACAACAAAAAAACAACAACCCAATGAACTTTATTTAAACAACTCTGCAAACAACTCCCCTAACAGCATTTTTCTCCTCACCTCAATCTCTTTACTGGTCTCTGTCTTGGTCTCTCTTTCTCTCTGTACAATCAGCTGTTCCTGTACACTCTGTCTTCCCTCTGTGTAACTAGGAGTAAAAATAATGCAGTTTTGACACCATTTTAATTGCTATGGCTCTATCCTACAGAATCCTGAGATTTGTAATTTTGTGAGGAGAAGGATAAAGGCTTTGTAAAACTATATATCCAGGATTCCATAGGCTGATGCTACAGCAGTTAAAGTGGTGTCAAACTGCCACTTCTTCTTCTTGGCTTTACTTTGCCAATGAAGATTCAGGAAGGACTCATCCGTGCTTTCTACAAGCACGTTGATGATGTTGGATGTATCCTTCGAGCCTGTGCAATGGATTTTTCTGGTGGAGTGCAGCGTGCACAGAACTGGCCTCACCCTTTAAACCAGAGGTTCAACTGCTGAGGCCTTGACAAGCATGGACGGTGGGAGCGAGGTCCTCAGGTCGTAGGTTTGATTAGAGTGTCCTTCTCTTAGATGGTTGACCTTACAAGGTTAGACGAGCACCATCTGCCTAGGTTTGGGATTAGAGTTTTCCTTCTCCTAGGATGGTTGCCATAAGGCTAGAGAGCCCATCCTGCCCTTTGGCACTCTTGGTCAGACCCTTCGGTTGTGACCTGTCTGGCATGGGAGGCCCTACCGATGGCTATTACACCACTGCCAGCATAGCTCACAACTTCATTAGGGTACACAAGCCTCTCCCCACACAGTCAGAGCATAGCTGGAGGGGAATAGGAGGCCAGAAGATGAAAGTTAAGGAGGGAGGAGTCTCTTCCTTCAGGCTATCCCTGATGGAACTGGGTCAAACTGCCACTTCTACAATGAAGATATACCCTAAAGTTTCTCTTCCTGTCTGCTGTCTTAAACTTCCTATTTACTTCAACCTAACCCAATACACTCCCCACTCTCAAATTCCTCCCTTCTGCTGGTTCCCATCCATTTCATACACACTGTTTTTGCAGTGAAGACAGAATGATGTGTATAAAGATGACTAGGGAGGTGGTCCAAAGAAGGTATTTGGTCTCCTAGAGATTTTCATACAGATTGCTCTCTCCTCACTGGAAAAGACATCATAAATTAGGGTCAGACTTAGATCAACATTATACCTTACTAGTCAGCACAGTAAAACTAGATGAGGCACTTATGTACTGAAATCCTGCTGATATGTGATCTTACATTACTATGGTATCTAAGGTTAGTGCAACACTAGACAAGAAAATAAGACTTCTCATAGAGAAAATTGCTAAAATTTATCACTAATACTGGATTAGCTGTTCTTGCAAAAATTATGAGTTTATGGCCTGATTTAAATGGGCCTTTGCGCCGCCCCTGTCATGTGCTAGGGGTTGGCTGAGGACGTAGTGTCCATACCAGCCTCACCCTAGCACGTGACGGGGGCATCAAAATGGTGGCGCCCTGGACACATGGGTGCTGCCATTTTGAGATGACGGACGCATAGCGTCCTCACGTCCCAGCGCCTTTGTGACACCGCAAGCGCGCCATCGGTGCCTTGTGGCATCACAAAGGCGCCACAAGAAGAACCTGTTTTTTGCGGGTTCGTTTTGTTCCACGACGGAGCCACACGGTTTGTCCGCTGAGGCTCCCTCACGGAGCAAACCAGGGCGGTGGGAGACTGCCCTTTTTGGGCGGTCTGTATCCCGCCTATGTTACAAATGTAAAATAAATTTGGGGAAAATGTCAAAAGTAAATTTCCACTGTAACTGAGAAGAGCAGTGAAACAATTTTTACAAGGTTTTCTATTTGTCTCAAATGTTCTTTATAGGGGAGCCTTTACACATCTTATGGATGTGTCTTTTTGTCATAAGGTTTCCCCATTGATGACATTAGGGATGCTCTTGTAGGCAAAAGTGAATAATTGTACAGGTTTCCTCCCAATTCAAAACTAGACAGTTTTTGAGGACAATGTACAGTTTGCAGTTATTCCATGCAAATAAAAAAATAAAAAATGTGCATTTTTGAATGCAGAAAATCTCATTTTCTGCACAAAAATATGCAGTTTTTTGGGTGCAGGTTATATCCCAAACTGTGAAGGTTCTCAACCACCCACGATTGTCCTCACCACATTTTCTGACATAGAGAAAACCCACTTTTCATCTATTATTCAAAAATCTGGGGGTATTCTTTCCATCCTCCTATCACACTTTCCAATGTCCTCCCCCCAAAAATGCTCCTTTCTTCTTGTCAAGATATGTGCCGCAACCCAGAGCTATCTGCTCACTTCACATGGCCTGTAGTGATCTCCTTCTGGTTACTTAATGATGCGCTGATGGATGGTGAGCAATGTTGAGGGTTGCAGGATAGAACAGTCTATCAGTCACCTTTTATAAAGAGAATAGAGGGACACTGTTTTGGCCTTTGCCTATGGCAACAAAATACCTTGGCCAAGCTTCCTAACTTCTTTCTTTCTGCCTATCTGCCTCTGGAATCAACTGAAACTAAAAATGGCAGGACACAGATGATAAGCCCACCCACCACCTAGAAAACTGCAATTAATGGTTTTAATTACTTATTCATACAAAAGTTTGTTTACAAAGGGCAACTGTCATCTTTAACTGTCATGGCATCTCTGAAGGAATTCTGAGATCTGTAGTTTATATAAGGTTTTTGACTATTCCATTAGTGATACCATCCAGTCTTCCCTCTATGGTACATTTTTCAGATTTCCCTAAAGGGTAGCCAAGCTAATCACTTAAAGCTTGTGGAATATACAATCCTGAGTACAGATTTCATTACGGCAATTATGTTTGTTCTCTCTGTCACTCTGCCTACCATTTGGGTTGCAGAAATGAAAATGTGCTTTTTTTGATTGACATACAGTTTTAATAGCTATGCTCCAAGAAGGTAAGGATGAGAAAAGGGAGATGAATAACTCACAGGAGCAGATGGTACCCCTTCCAGTCATGTTAAGTGAGGATTTTGCAAATCTAAGACTCTGTTGTCTTCCTACTGTTTTATGTTATGAAAAATGTTTTGTGTCTTAGAAATTAAGATTCAGATTGTCCCAAGCATCCTCTACCTGTCTTACATCTGTACTGCTTTTTTCTTATACCTAGAATTTCCTCACCATTTTTATTCACCATTTTCATTTTCTCTTTTATTTTTAAAAAAGGAGAAAGGAAGCAAAACAAAAGCATTCTCAGCTTCGTCTGTTACTGAAAATAGATTAAGAAAGGAAGTCTTGACACACTTTTGTTTATTTGGAACGTTTTTTTATTGACACTAGGTTGAACCTATAAAACTGTATCTGTAACCAAAGTAATTCATGTTTTCAAAGGCATGCATTCAAACACAAGTATAGAAACCATTATTATGCAGTTATATTTACTAAGGGCAAGATATTCACCAATGTAATTTTGTCATCCGTAATGTTTACCAATCAACCACAATGGACCTCTTTATTTTATTTCCACTGTCCAATCCATCCATCCAACTAGGAAAGGTAATCCGGTTATGGCTGAAGTGGCTACTCTCAGGCTTTGGAACATCTTCCCCAGGGAAGCTAGGATGGCCATCTCCTTGTTGACATCCCATTGGCCAGTAAACCATTTTTCTTCTGACAGGCTTTTAGGAATTGACTGCAATGGACTTTTAGTGGTATGTTTTGTTGATTTTTATCTCCTGTTTGGAAAGGCTTTTTAAATTGCCTTGTTCCTATAGATTATTTAACTGCATTTTAAAAATGTGTTTCACTGATGAGTTTGTATATATTTTAATCTGAATTTGTTTTAATTTTTGTAAACCATAAATATTATTTCTTGTTGTTGTTTAGAGTAAGCCCAGATTAGGCTCATTGTCCTACTTGCATGGCAATTACCAGCTTTAACTGCAGAAATAACATTAAAAATAAATAAATAGAATGAACATGAAATCATGGCAAAATCAAGATGTTATATAAGAACTAATGAAGGAATTCAAAAAAATGTAATTACTGCAATGAAAAGTGTTGTTTCTTTACTAAGTATTGTTGGAACAACAGACTATCAAATGATGTTAACCATTAAATTTTCTATGTACTGTTTCCAACATACATTGTAATTAAGAAAATCTTACATGTGTATGTATGCCAGTATCTATGAGCATTTTAATTAAGACCACGATTCATACATGTAAATTTGAAACTATTAAGAAAAAATCAACACCTAGATTTCCAAATACCTATTTAAAACAATGGCCTTAACTACACTAAGAGGCTATGCACACCTGCCGTAAAGGCTGGCCTGGGGTCAGAGTCAGGACATGAGTCCACACAACACAGCACCAAAGGACCGCCTTAAACCCGTAGCCATCGCACCCTTCCCAGGGTTCAAAAAGGAGCTGCTTTGTGCGACTCCTTTTTGTGTCTGAGAAAGGCCAGATCAGTGGCGTGGTGTGCTGTTGCTTTAGCCCTGAACCGGCACAGTTGGAGGTGGCTGCAGGCCACATCTTAGGGGTGGTCTGCACAGCTTCTAAGAAAGCAGAAAGTCCTCAAACCAACTTTCTTCAACATGGTACCATCTAAATCAGTGTTTCCCAAACTTTGGTCCTCCAGGTGTATGGGGTGTCAATTCCCAGAAGCCCTAGCCAGTTTGGCCAACAATCAAGTTTTCTGGGAACTGAAGTCCAAAATATCCGGAGGACCAAAGTTTGGGAACCACTACTCTAGATGTTTTGGACAACAATCCCTTCCAGCATGACCAATCATCAGGGATGATGGGAGCTGAAGTCTAAAACATCTGGAGCTTACAATATTGGATATAGCTGCTTTAGGTCATGATGAACTTACAAGAATGTCCTTGCTACTGTCTTGTTTTGATAACAGTGGGACAAGACTGTGACTATCTGGGAGCAACATTAGCTTGTCATATGGACCATTAAGATTCCCAAGTTGATGGCTAATAGTAACACTTTCAACAACACTCTCATGCTTTTAGAGGGAATTGAAGGAAATGCTCTGACACCTCCAACCTTTACCAGCAGAAAGAGTGGCTTTATTGAGCCGCAGAGCGAACACTGTCAAACTCAAGCAGTTGCAGAAAGACAAGAGAATGAACCTAGGGAGATTAGAGGGAGAGAGCAATGTTTTGGAATGTGGAGGTGGGAAAACAAGGAGCTGGCAAGTAGGACTCTGAGGAATAACACATTTCTGCTTTTAGTCTGCACTATTAACAGTTGCCCTGTCATATTCTGAAGTAGGCTCAAGGGACTGTAGGTTTGTAGCTAGTGCAGCTTTGGTCATGACTCTGATGCTCACAGCACAATCTTTATGCCTGTTTACCTTATGCTCAGTCATAAACAGGAATAGCTAGATTTAAATAAAATTGAACTCAGTGGGCTTCACTTCCAAGTAGGCATGCTTAACGCTGAAATTCTTAATTTGGTTCCCAATTTATTTGCAAAATTTCCATTCTAAAATCCACTTTGCAATTTAGTTCTCAAATCATGACCTGTATTACAGATTATTTCTGTTGGTTTTGGAGTTGAAGAATCTGCAGTTATGCTGAAATACGCTTGATTTAGGATTCCAAGGTCCATCATGTCCTGGAACTTTAAGCCCAATGTCAGTTGTCTGACAAATATTAAATCATACCACATCTGAATGAAAACCAGGCTCACTTGCAATGCCAACCTTCTGATCATAGCAGAAGGATATCACATGGTCATTATCTGTTGAAATACAGGATTTCCCCCTTCTACGGTAATGACCTAACTGGATATGAAAGTATCGAAACTTAAAATGCACCCAATAAAAGGAAAAGGGTGCAGGAAAAGGGAAGTATGGGTGAGAACTACAGAAAGGTCTTTCCAACCATAACCTAATATCCTACAAATTCTCTGCTAATGTGCATTCCTCTTAGTTAAGGTAACTCAGAAAGACAGTGTGGTGCAGTGGTTTGAGCAGTGGACTATGACTCTGAAGACCAGAGTTCGATTATCTGCTCAGCCATGGAGACCCACTGGGTGATCTTGGGTGAGCCACACACTCTCAGACCCAGAAAACCTTGTGACAGGTTTGCTTTAGGGTCACCACAAGGGGGAAGTGACTTGAAGGCACACAACAACATGTTAGCTCATTTGATGCTACAGAAAGGAAAGCTATGAATGGTGTCCAAAACACTTCAGCTCTGCTGCTAAACTGCACTCAAGTTCCTTTTTGTGTGAAGTACTCTTGTGCTTGTGTTCTGTCTTGAAACAAAAACAAACAAACAAGCTCCATTTATATACCACTTCATACCGCCTAAGCAGTGTCTAAGCGGTTTACAACTGTAAGCTAATTTGCCCCCAACAATCTGGGTACTCATTTTAGCGACCTTGGAAGGATTCAAGCCCGAGTTGAGCTTGAGCCCTTTTCCTGGTCTTGAACTCGCAGCCTTGTTCAAGTGAGTGAATGGCTGCAGTATAGGCATTTAACCACTGTGCCATCAGGGCTCCTAAACATCCCATATGGAGCAGTGTCAAACCCCAGGAGGGTCTGATGTTGATCTTTCTTGCCAGGAGGAAGAAGAGGGAAGAAGAGGCGATTCAGAGTTTAAAGATCCAGCTGCTCTGAGTGTCTTGAGCAGGGGTCGGCAACCAAAAAGGTCGCGCGAGACTTCGCCCATTAAGTGGCCCGCTGCGGCCTCCGGAGCCCTGAAACGGGGCTCCAGGAGCCGCACCGGAGCTCTGGGAGGCCCGTTCCCGTCGCTGGGGCCCTCCAGGAGGGCTCCGACGGTGGCAGCGGGCCCCTGGGAGGCCTGTTGCCTTCGCTGGGGTCCTCCAGGAGGGCTCCGCCAGCGGCAGTGGGCCCCTGGGAGGCCAGTTGCTGTCGCTGGGCCCTCCAGGAGGGCTCCGACGGGGGCAGCGCGCCCCTGGGAGGCCCGTTGCCTTCGCTGGGGTCCTCTACGAGTGCTCCGGCGGCATCAGCGGGCCTTCCAGAGGCACGTTGCCTTCGCTGGGGTCCTCCAGGAGGGCTCCGATGGCAGCAGCGGGCCCCTGGCGTCAGGGGCCAGGAAAGACGGGGAGGCCTCCAGCGCTGGCGGTCTCCGTCGGCTCTTTCCCGGCCTCTGAGAGGGCCTGGGGCCCCGTCAGGGGCCGGCAAAGAGTAGGTGGCCTGGCCCCTGGGTGTGGAAGCTCCACCCCTGTGGGTAGAAGCTCCTCCCCCAGAAGGTGGAGGCTCCACCCCCAGCACACGGCCCCGCCCCCAGGGGGTGGAAGCTCCACCCTCCGGCTTCAGCCCTCCAGTTGTCTGAGGGACAGCAACCCGGCCCCCGGCTCAAAAAGGTTGCCTACCCCTGGTTTTGAGGGAAGGAAAAGGTATGTTCATTTCATTTAAAAGTGCAATCTCATTTCTGCCCCCCCCC
>NC_056526.1:173031781-173069434 GCF_019175285.1 Sceloporus undulatus | reverse complement strand
AAAATTGTTGTAATTGCCATTTCTCATTTCCAGGATATGGATAGGTGAGTAAAAAAAAAAAAATGCTTCTCTTGAAATTTAATTTTCCAAACATACTAATGTAGAAGTGGCTGACCAAGCACCAATTAAAAGCAAATATTGTGGATGAACAAACAACACATAGGCCTCAAATTTCCAGGATAGTTACTAGTTTTTGTAAAAATATATATTTCAGTTGTACACAGTTCAATGTGACATAATTCCTTTCAAGGGCTGGTGACATTACCTTATAGTTCACCTCCCAGTGTATGTTGTATTGTATCCTTGTGGCATTTAACTTTTACCCAAATCAAATTAAACAGAAGCTATATAACAAAACCAAGAGGTTTGCTAGTAGCACAATGTAACTTCCAATCCAAACTCACACACCATATAGGAAAGAGCTCGGTGTAGATTCCCACCCAACCCACATCCTCCCCCTTCTGGCATTGCTTGAACAACTCAGCAGATTTTCAACTTGCGTCAATATACATCTATATCTACAGTATATGCTGATCAGAATGTTGCCTTAACACACACTTGCTCCTCCCAGCAATTAGTGCTAAAGCAAATGCACTGTAAGCAGAGCCCTTTTTACCTCATGTTCTCCTTGCGGTGAACTGTCACATACATTCATATAGACTCGCCTCCCCCTGGGGAACAGCCCCTGCGGAATCACAAACTTGGGAGGCCAGTTGCCGTCGCTGGGGCCCTCCAGGAGGGCTCCTGTGATGGCATCGGGCCTCCCAGAGGCCCGTTGCCTTCGCTGGGGTCCTCTAGGAGTGCTCCGGCGGCATCAGCGGGCCTTCCAGAGGCACGTTGCCTTCGCTGGGGTCCTCCAGGAGGGCTCCGATGGCGGCAGCGGGCCCCTGGGAGGCCCGTTGCCTTTGCTGTGGCCCTCCAGGAGGGCTCCGACAGCGGCAGCGGGCCCCTGGCGTCAGGGGCCAGGAAAGACGGGGAGGCCTCCAGCGCTGGTGGTCTCCGTCGGCTCTTTCCCGGCCTCTGAGAGGGCCTGGGGCCCCATCAGGGGCCGGCAAAGAGGAGGTGGCCTGGCCCCTGGGTGTGGAAGCTCCACCCCTGTGGGTAGAAGCTCCTCCCCCAGAAGGTGGAGGCTCCACCCCCGGCACACGGCCCCGCCCCCAGGGGGTAGAAGCTCCACCCCCCGGCTTCGGCCCTCCAGTTGTCTGAGGGACAGCAACCCGGCCCCCGGCTCAAAAAGGTTGCCTACCCCTGGTTTTGAGGGAAGGAAAAGGTATGTTCATTTCATTTAAAAGTGCAATCTCATTTCTGCCCCCCCCCAAGCTGAAATCAGGTGCTTCTCTATGATCTGAACTGCCATCTCTCCAGCTTTCCCACTGGTAAGCAACAGCACCAAGGACCCCTTCTAGGGCTTCATAGCTATTGGAAAATAAAAGTTCAGTATATCTATTGAATTGATGTGATGTGCTGTGATTTGGCCTGTGTCGACCTGTGTTGATCCTTGGTTACAAAATTTGTAACTAAGTACACTGTACTGGGGACATTGTATTGTGTCTTGATGTTTATGGGTAATTTTAGCAGAAGGAGGGAGGGTTGAGAGAATTAGGGAAATTTTATTATTGTCTGTATATCTGTTTTATTGGACTGTTGTTACCTGCCTAGATTCCAGAAGGGAGAAGCGGGATATAAATAAATATTTTATTATTAATATTATTATTCTTATTGTGTGTGTGTGTGTGTGCGTGCAAGACAGCATAGTGTAGTGGTCTGAGTGTTGGACTATAACTCTTTAGACCAGGGTTCAAATTCCGCCTTGGCCATGGAAACCCATTGGATGACATTGGGCACATTACTCTCTGTCAGAGGTAGGCAACGGCAAACCCCCTCTGAACAAATCTTACCAAGAAAGCCCTGTGATAGGTTCACTTTAGGGCCACCATAAGCCAGAAACAATTTGAAGGCACAGAACAACAACAAATGTGTCCTTACTTCCTATTCAGCAGTTACTTCAGTGGGTCTGCTCAATTTTATTTTGGCCATATTGTTGCCATCTCCCTAGCAAATACACCAAAAATATTTCAGAACAATTAAAAAAATCAGGCCTGGTTTTCCCCAGTTCTCACCCAGGAGCAAATCATAGTAGGTCTACTCTTACCGAGACTAGCAATTTTATTGGGGCCTATATAATTTTCAGTAGATGGCTCAAGATCTAAGGCTTTTTAGGAGGTGAAGGGGTTAATGGGTGTGTTTGTAGTAATTTTGTTTTTAAATTTACTTTTATTTTACAAAAATTGTTGTAATTGCCATTTCTCATTTCCAGGATATGGATATGGTGAGTAAAAAAAAAAAATGCTTCTCTTGAAATTTAATTTTCCAAACATACTAATGTAGAAGTGGCTGACCAAGCACCAATTAAAAGCAAATATTTGTGGATGAACAAACAACACATAGGCTCTCAAATTTCCAGGATACTAGGTTTTGTATAAAATATTATATTTCAGTTGTACACAGTTCAATGTGACAATAATTCCTGTCAAGGGGCTGGTGACATTACCTTATAGTTCACCTCTCAGTATTATGTTGTATTGTATCCTTGTGGCATTTACTTTTACCCAAATCAAATTAAACAGAAGCTATATAACAAAACCAAAGAGGTTGCTAGTAGCACAATGTAACTTTCAAATCCCAAACTCACACACCATATAGGAAAGAGCTCGGTGTAGATTCCCACCCAACCCACATCTCATCCCCCTTCTGGCATTGCTTGACCAACTCAGCAGATTTTCAACCTTGCGTCAATATACATCTATATCTACAGTATATTCTGATCAGAATGTTGCCTTAACACACTTTGCCTCCTCCCAGCAATTAGTGCTAAAGCAAATGCACTGTAAGCAGAGCCTCTTTTACCTCATGTTCTCCTTGCGGTGAACTGTCACATACATTTCATAGACTCTCCCCTGGGGAACAGCCCCTGCAGGAATCAGCAAACTTACTCCTGCAGAACAACAACAAGAATAAGCTAGCAGCAGAGAAAATGAAGAGAGAGAAAAAGCGAAGCAGAATGACCTTTTTGAGCAAGAAGCTTGTGAAGAAGCAGCTCAACATATCAAAATCCCACCCAAATGATATTTTTCCAAAGCTTCTAGATGCTTACACCTGGCAGTTTATTACATAGTAGTGCCTCCCAGCCTTCTCTTCTACATTGTAGGAGTTGGAAAGCAGGGTCTCCCCACCCCCAACTCCTGTTTATTTTATTTAAGGAACAAGCAGATGGCTGCTCTGCTGTTTGCATTGTAAAAATTGGAAGAGGGCACCAACAGTTGTATTTCCCATTCTAAACAGCAGTAATAGGATTTTTTTTCCTTTGGCAATTATTATTTAAACAAACTGGGGCAGAGGAGAGCCAGCAGAACTTTGCCTCGTGAAACAGTAAGCATCTCCCAACCCCATTTATCCCAGCCCCAGGATATTAATTTTATCTGATCATCATCTATATGTACGAAGCTTTCTCTAAACTAAGATGACCAGGGTGATGTAGTGGGTTGAGTGTTGGACTACAACTCTGGAGACCAGGGTTTGAATCCCTGCTTTGCCATGGAAACCCACTGGGTGAACTTGGGCAAGGAACAATCTCTCAGCCTCAGAGGAAGGCAAAGAAACTGCCTCTCAACAAATCCTGCCAAGAAAATCCTGCAATAGGGTTGTCTAAGGGTCACTATAAGTCAGAAATTACTTGAAGGCACACAACAACAACAACACAAACAAGAGAGAGGGAGGGTTGTACTTTATTCAGCCCAAGTATTGGGATATATCAAGGATCACAACTGTATAAAAACATAGCCAATCAGGGAAGAAAAGTAAATTCTCTGCATGTACTGATGCTAGAATCACCAAGATTAAAAATTAAGGACATACTTAGTCAGATCTGGGAGCTATATCCTCCACAGAGGCTTTTGGGTTACTATAAGGAACTATTTGAGAGAGAATGGGATAGGAAACTTTCCTTCCATGTAATTCACTTCTCATATAAATCATGTTTCTATCAGCGTGTCAGTACGCTAGCCTTCCACAATTGGGGGACATTCTCAGGCAGGGACAATGGGAACTGTGACCCAACTAGATGTACAAGATTGGGGGAAATTGCAAAATATAGTTGTTTTGTAATGTTCTGTGTGGCTATAATGCACAATTCTCTCTCTTTCTCTTTCTCTCCCTCTTCTTCCCACCCTTCCTTTCTCTCCCCCTCTGTGTGTGTGTGAGAAAAACGGAATATGAATGAATGGGTGCACATGGCCAACCCTACCATTAGACAGAATAAGGCTGTTGCCATCTCTGGCATGAGATTCTAGGAGTCCTGAAAGGGCATTTACTTTCTCTACTTTGCTGCTATTGTATTTTTCCTGCCATATATAGAGAAAGGCCATTGTGGAATATTCCAAAATGATTTGGCTTGCTTCTGCTACAGAGCTTGCAGCATCAAAAATTAGTGTATTGAATAAGGTTGAATGCCAAATGACACTTCCAAGTCAACTGTGCATTTTTGGTGAGGTTCCTACAGATGACAGTGCCTTGTGCAAAAAACAAAACAAAAACAAATGGCTGGAACTCACCTTTGTAATATATCATGCAGGGTCTTCTCATGGCGATGTGGAAGTGTCATTTTGGGTGGCTTAGTGCTTATTTTGGATGTTTAGCTACAGTTACCTTATTAATAACTGCTGACTGTGGTGACTGAGCATCTCTGTGCTTTGCACAAAAACAATACTAGAGACTGATTATGCATCTCGAAGGGCAGCATTTCCTGGTGATGGAGATGTGTGATACTGGATTTCATAACTCATGTTTTGTGGTGTGGGGTCAAATAAACTATCAAGGCTATTCACACAGCAATTTGTTAGAAAAGGGAATAAGGAACTGGGCACAAAATTCAGCTTCATAAAAACATACAAGACAGTGATAACTGCAAGATCAACAGTTGGTTTTTTTCCAACTATTAAGATATAGATCTTGTTTAAAAGTAACATTCAACCTTATTCAGAATACTTTGTATCAATGTCAGTCCTGGTTTGTATGCTATTTGAATATTTGTGCAGATAGGTGGTTCCTACTTGCTGTACTGTTCAGATAGAAAAGTGCTGGACTGCTTGTGTATGTATGCATGCTTGCATCATGACAGCACATCCTGGTATATGCATGGTTCACGAAGACATGTGGGACACCCCAGAAATGCAGTTATACATGCATATCTTGGTTGTCTTAATACAATTTGATTGCTCGCCTTGGGATGCCTCATGTTCACTCAACTCCCTCCTATGCATAGGTTTTTTAGAACAGCATGCGCATGCTTCCAGAGGCCATTTTCAGCTCTGTAATCTCTTAACAAACTGCAATGGCACATTCAGAGACTCCTGAAAATAAGATTTTGAGATGTTACTTCTGAATACTGCAGTGGCAAGTTTGGCTAGTTATTGGGTTGTTCTACTAGTTTGTCTTTGAAGATTTTTTTGGGGGGGGAGGATGTGCCCACTGGAGTCAATTTCTGGCTAATTTTTGTATATTTTTTTTCAGCCATTTTGTTATGTTAAAAAAGTGCATATAATAATAATAATAATAATAATAATAATAATAGGTGCATATGGAGAGAGTCTGGAAGAGTTATAATAGGAATAAGAGCCACAGGAGAAATAAAATGGCTGCATGTAGTCCAGAGACCAGACAATTTCATCCCCAGCTTTTAGAACATACAGCATGCCTTCCAACTTGCCAAGGACAGTCCTGGTTAATTCTCTGCTGTCCCACATTTTCAGCAGCATTTAAAATGGCATAAGTTCCTTTTCTCCTTCCACTTTTCCACTTTGTTCTTGCCTCACTTCCACTGATGCAAAAGGCAAAAATAGTTTGCACTCAACTCAGCAGGGGAGAGAGGAGAGGAGGAGGAAATCTTGCTTTTTCCAGAAGGCTCAGAAAAAAAGCAAACAGTTGTAGGCTCTCCTAGCTTGTCTGTTCTTCATCATTAATAACTTTCGTCATCTTGACCACACTCTCATGTTGCTTGGTCTAATGTGGCCTTGTTTTCATCAGCAAAATGATGGTGGGTGTGCCTACAGAAAGGGCCATTGCAATCCTTTAAAAGATTTGTATATTTCTTCTATTTTTTTGCTGAACACCCAACACTGAATAATAGTTTTTTTATTTAAAAAAATGAACAAAACAAAAATACTGAAGAGTTAACTGTAGAGAAAGAATGTTTTGCACTGGAAACTAGGCCATGATAAAGAAAAGAAAAAATCTGTCACATCCTAAACATGTTTCTCTCACACCAGACATATCTGAAGCAAACTGGAATTTGGAACAACTGATTTGTTTTCTAATTAATTTGTCCCTTTTATGTCTAGCATCAGCAGTAACAGATTCTGCCTTGAAGCTGGGCATTTTCTTTTCCTTTCTCTCCCCCTTTCCCTTTCTTTGGTGCTACATGAAAGAAAAGGTCAAGGGTTCTGAATCCCACTACACAAGGAAGTTGGGAGGTCTAATACTTCTGAAGGCAATGACTCAGAGCTTTGCAATTTTCTGCTAAAGAAGGCCAGGGCTTTGGGGAGAGAATATGTGTAATACTTGAGTAAACCCAAATGGGAGAAAAGACACTCTTCATTCTAAACATAGAAGATATAGATTTCCAAAAATGACCTACATCCTTCTACTTTTTTTTTTACTAAGAAATAAAATAGAATACTTTTTTTAAAAGAAAAAACCAGACAGCTTGTGTGTGTAGTTGTTTACCTGAATTAGGAACAATCAGATGACCCCCAAGAGAGTTGAAGGTGCCAAAAGCAGTGCATGATGGATCTGTTTGCCGTGCAAGACTCTGGTTTTTCATGTTTAATGCCTCATTCTCCAGCAAGGACTGAGTGATCTGTGGGGATAGTTTGGATGAAAAGTCAGACAGTTCATCCTGTGGTGTGACTGAACCCGAATTGTTGTACACCTTGATCTTCAAGTTGGGCAGTGGATCAAGAATTGGAGAGTTGGTCATTGGGATTTTATCAGAGACCTCGTGCAAGGCATAGACGGGCCCTCGGTACATGGCTGCAGCAGAGGTGAGGTCCGGAGGCACAGCTAAGAGATCTGCATTCAAACCAAAAAGATGCCACATGAAAGTTAGTTTGCATAAGCTATATTCTTACCATTTGAAACACCATTTAGAGTAAAAAGAAAATGTAGGGGTCTAAATGACAGCTGGAGAAAAGAAAAGAACACCTCTGATCTCCACATCTGCTATGAAGGGATGTAGAGGCTTCCAGTTGGGTATAGAATCATTACCACCTTGCTTTAATCAACTTAAATGCACTAAATGCATCAGATCCCCTCTGATCTTGGAAGCTAAGCAGGGTCAGCCCCTCTTAGTACTTGAATGTGAGACTGCCAATGAATACAAGGTGCTATATGCCAGGCTATAATTCAGATGAAGGAACTGGCAAAACCACCTTTGAGTATTTGCCTCAGATGCTGCTGCCGAATAACCACAGGAGACCATGCTGGAGGAAAGGCCACAACTTTATTAAGCAAACCATTGGTAGGGTTGGCACAAAGCATGAGGTCAGGATCTGCGAAATCAAACCCCACGTTTGTCTGATTAACCACAACCTGGCACCCACCAGGTATTGGGATGACCTAGGGGCTAAGGCACACCGTATGACCGCATCTCTGCCATGCGTTCACATATTCGCTAAGCCCCTAGTCACCAGGAGGCGCTCTCGCGTTATGGCCCCCGCAATGGCCATACGCCTGCCCTATTCGCCCCCGGGTCCCGACTGACTCCCAAACCAGAGCTCCGTAGCCCTGGTACCACACCGTGCAGATCCTGGCCTATGCTGCCGCCCCAAAGTTGTGACAAAAAACCCAAACCCAAGCGGTGGGTGGGTGGGAGAAGGCTCAGCTCCTCCTCCCTTCCTGCTTGGCTCCTAACCATCCGGAGCCAAGCGCCGACTGAGGGCCGGGGCTGGCAGCACGGCCTATATAGGCCTAAGCCCCGCCCTCAGTACCACCTGACCAGGAGACTCCTCCTCCAGGCCCGCAGAACCAATCATCTGCCCTGGAGGACCGGAACTCCCGGTCACCGAGCCCAGCTCCCAGAGCGTCGCGGGGCGGAAGGGCCTCCCCTTCACCCCGCATACCAATAGGGAGCTGGGGCAAGCCCCAGAGCACTCTGGGGCTTGTAGCCGTTCGCTGCGTCTAGCGGCAAAGCGGTCAGCCCGCCGAGTCGGGCAACCGCTTTTTCTTGCCTAAGAAAACCCTATCAAATCCATGGGGTCACCGTTAGTCGACAGGCAACATGAGGGCATGTGTGCACGCACACAATGTGATATAGGTTCTTTGTCAAGGTTGAGTACCCTGTCACCCCCTAGATATCTTCAGAATCCCATGAATTACAGGTTTGGGCTATGAAACCTAGATCCAAAAGTTATCAAACTTTCCCCTCTTGATCCACTACACAAAACCTGGATTTTATGCTAATATAATTAAATTTTAAAGTGAAAATCCCAGTCTTTGCCAAGAAAACTTAATGCTTAAGTCATGTTTCTGAATACAAATTATCCTTCCACACACACTCAGATCCTTTTTTTAAAGCTACAGTTGCAAAGATTGTTCTACAATGGTATTATTTTTTCCAGGTTACTTGTCATTTGTAGAGCACAATAATATATGCACTAGCAAGTTCAAATAACAAGAACGAGAACAGGGCAAAAAGTCAGGACTGGGCTGCAAACGTGATGGACAGAACACAACAATTAACAATTAATCATGAAAATTGGAGTTCAATCCAAATGCTCTATAGAGTAAATTTTCTCTGGCATATTTTTGCAAAATGCTGACTGCAAAACATCAACCAGTGTGATCAAAGGAAAGAGGAAAAGAAAACAGAGAATTGCAAACAACTATGAAATCATATTCTTTATCATTCTTAGTCAGAGCTGAATTGTTGCCTGTGGCATATTCTTGAATGCCTTCTGCAGCACTGCTTTAAATGAATCCTTGGCAAGAAAACTGCAGTGCTGCTAATCTTCTGCATTGGACAAAACTCTGGATGTATTTACTTCCAACTTGATTTAACTTTAATTTGCAA
Organism: Sceloporus undulatus; assembly: GCF_019175285.1. Taxonomy (NCBI): domain Eukaryota; kingdom Metazoa; phylum Chordata; class Lepidosauria; order Squamata; family Phrynosomatidae; genus Sceloporus; species Sceloporus undulatus. The sequence continues at coordinate 173,060,310 of NC_056526.1, read as the reverse complement.
AACAGTGTGTCTGTGTGTGTGTTTTAAGATGCAGCATTAACAAGTATTTTCCATCTCATAGTCCTTCTTGGCTTCATTGCCTTTATTTTCTAAACCTTCAGAGCTACCAACATAAATCTATCCGAAGGGTCAGTTTAAGCAATCAGTAAAATCAAGTCCTATTCCTTTACCACTGGACTGTCTCACTGAAGGCTTGAGGGGAGGGGATAAATTTCTGGAGGAGAAACACAAAATGCCAGGGATGGATGTTCACTCTAGCGTTTCACTGACATACTAATACTTCATGTTTTTTTTTAAATCATAGAAAATCATTCAGATCCCCTCTGCAGCCCAGAATGTCCTTGGAGCTCTCCTTATTGTTCATGTGAGAATTAGGGACAAAGAGCAATAAATGAGAGGTAACAGTAGAAAACTGTCATTTATTGGTCTTTATCCCTAGTCCTCACATGGCCAATAAGGATCCACTGTTATCCCATTCAAATTACATGGCTATAGTACTATGATAATGCCTTATGCCATGGCTGCATCCTGTGGAATCCAGGGATTTGTAGTTTAGTGAGGCACTACAGCTCTCTGGCTGAGAATTCTAATTATTCCTTCATAAACTGCAAATCCCAGTATTCCACAGGATGATGCAGTAGAGTGGAATCATAGCACTATAACTGTGGATCCTGAAAGGGGCCTACACCTCCCTTCGTTCCCTAACCACTAATTGCTGGAGACAGGAATTACAGCTTAAAATCACCAACAAGGCGCAAGCTAGGCAGCACAACAGCATTTAGTAACAACGGAAGGAGACTTCAGGGGCCCATAGAATGTCTTTTTAGTCCATTAACTCATCCTCATGAGCATTTTGAAAAACAACCACCCCTGTCTGGAGCTCAGAAACTGTATGGAACATAGGTTTGATATTATAAAAAGGAGTGAGTTACTTGAAAAAGTCAGCAGACTTTTCTCTCTTCTTTGTTCCTATTGGAACACATGAAATTCAATAAAAGCATGACTTAAGGAAATGACAGACAGATGAGTCACTCTATCTAGGCTAGGTAAATCAGTTGATAAATGGTCAGTCACAGCTGGCTGCCATGGCTCTTTAGAAATTAAAATGTGGGCAATGACATATGTGTTTGGACCAGTTGAAGCACTGGTTGAGCTGCAAGGCCAAACAAGAAAAGAAGGACAAAAACTTGAAGAGTGGATTTCTAAATGAGTTTATCTTCTAATTCTGTAGAGAAGGGGTCGACAAGCTTTGGAGCTCCACTGATCAAATTTTGGCTTCCAGGACCCACCACAGTTTGCATACAATCCCAAAATGGTCCTGTACCCTTTTTAAAGCCAAATTTAATGAATTTTGAGATTTCCCAGAGTAGAAACAGCCAAGCTTCATGATGGGTCAGCTGAAGCCACCAATAAATCTTGGGGTCCATATATAGCCTACAGGCTACAGGATTATCACCCCTGTACAGATATTCAAGCAATTAAATCAAATCAATAGCAGTAGCAATGGTATTTACATTTCTATACTACTGTCTTCTATAAATCACAGTCTAAGCAGTTTACAACCTGTAAACCAATTGTCCCCAACAAGCTGGGAACTCATTTTACCGATCTACGAAAGGATGGAGGGCTGAGTCAACCGTGGAGCCCTGGGATCGATTTACAAGATTCACCAATTGTGGCTGCAGTAAAGGCATTTAACCACTCCGCCACTAGGGCTCCAGGGATCATATTTATATCATGCCTTTATCCCAAAATGGGACCGCAGATGCCTTACAATATAGGTTAAAAACAGAACAAGAGTAAAATGAATCATAATATAATGTAAAAAATATAATAAATTTTTAAAGCATTAATTTGCAACAAATTAAACACAGTGAGCACATAATATAGTAATGACATTTTTTTAAAAAATACAGCATATCCCAGTTAAAAGACATTTTGCACTGTCCAGTTAGCAACCAAATGCCTGGTGGAATAAAGAAGGTCTTTGCCTGCCAGGAAAAGACATCAGAAAGGGGCCAATCTCCTATCATGAGGGAGAGAATTCCATAGCTTTGGAGAAGCCACTAAGAAGGCTCTTTCTGGTGCCCTACCAAATGTTCCTGAGAGAAATGTGGGACTGGGAGAAATCTCTACCCAAAGATCTTAAAACTTGGGCAGGAAATATATATTTTCAGATAGTCTGAACTCAAGCTTTACAGTACTGATTGACTCATTATGCAAAGGACTAAGATTCTAGGTAGGCAAGGAGGGATGGGATATTACTGAGTCAGGGTGTGTATGAAAATGGGGTAAGAATCATAGAATCACAGAGTTGGAAGAGACCACAAGGGCCATCCAGTCCAACCCCCTGCCAAGCAGGAAATCTAAATCAAAGCATCCCCGACAGATGGCCATCCAGCCTCTGTATAAACCAATGACATTCAGATTAAACATACATTATATACACACACACACACACACACATATATATCTCCACAGGGCATATGTTCCCTGATTTGTGGCAGATAGTGAAAATAGTGAATAATAGTGAACCGTATTTAATGAATGACTTCTGGTGGAAGCATACCATAGAGTTTCGCTGGAGGACACAGAAAATGCCTAGAGATATATTTTGTCAGGTGCAGGTAAATGAAACCTTGGGTACTGACAAATACAGAGTAAAACTGTATTTTTTCCTTTGTTTTGATGTATCATTTACTTATAACTCATACTAGCTGCATTTTAGCACATTATCTTTAGAACATAAAGAAATATACCATAATTCACATGATCCTCAGGGCTTTTCTTTACATCATTTCCTCGAATTTGGTCAGTATTGAACAGAACTCACCTTGCCTTGCAGCTTTGATATTAACAGGTTGAAATCCACCGTTTAGTGCTGAGGAATCTATAATATCTGACTCAAAGTCCCGATGGTTTTTCCGGTAGATGAATAGTGCAACAATCACTGAAATAGCCAGGCACACGATCACAGCTATCACAATTCCAACGTACAGAGCAACATCATCTGAGTCAGGAGCAGCTAGGAGGGAAAAGGAAAAGAAAATATTGGATTAGCGGCACAGAAATGTAAAAATGTAAAATATTAACAATATTCTCATAGTTCTCATACACTTATATCAGTATCATTTCTTACAGAAGTTTACTACCTATTTTATAAGTAAATTCAAAATCTATTTTAGAACCTCAGCAGTAGGGCCGTTCAGTCAATATATATATGAATTTACTTATAGCTGGGTTCTCATTCCTTATCTCTGTAATTTTCTTGTAAAAAAAGAATAATAATGGACTATTTATAACCAGATAAGGCAAATGTAGACGAAAGGTATTCATCAAAGCCTTTTCAGGGTAAATGATGAATTTGAATCTAGCAGAGATCTGATTATAAAATCAACCAAGCAATTACACTTTTTTTTCTTACACCAAATGCTTAAATGTAATTTTTTTTTAGCAGAAAATAGAGGGCATCTCCTACATCTGAATTTAGTGTTGCATCCTTAAGGAAATAATTCAAGGGACAAATATTCAATGAAACCAAAAGGTCTTAAAATTTATCAACTATGTACTGATAATTCCTAAAGTCACTATATAATGTGATTACTTGGGGAGCTATGGCTGGCAACCTGCATCAGGAGACATAGCCATGATTATGGAGCCCCATCACTGTAGCTCCATCTCTTGATCTGGGACCTCCAAAACTGACCTTAGAAGCCAGGCAGTACTTCCAACACAGGGATTTACAAGGCACTGGGGAATGGGGTAGTGAATGAAGAAAAATCCACCCCTGAGGTGCTTTACAACTAGTATCTCGATGGATCCCTGTGGAGTCCTGTCACAACTCCTTGTCCCAAAATGCCTCATTTTTGGGAGAGGACACTTCTTCACTTGCCACTCCACTTCCCAGCGCCTTGGAAATCCCTCCCTCTGCTGGCAGGGCTGCCTGGCTTTCTCTGGTAGATTTTGGGGAACACTTGCCATTATTGCAATGGTGCAACAACTGTAAATGTGAATTATAAATATACAATATTATAAATTAGGTGTATGCCAATGTGTATGTGTGATAGACAGTGTGCCTGTGTGCACATGAGAGAAATCAAGAGAACAAGAGCTTTTGCTTTGGGAACCTTTGAGGCTGAAGGGCAGGACAAAATATTCTAAACAAACTAACGGATGGTTAATCTTTTTTTCTCTACAATTGACATAATCATTTTTATTGACTGATAGCACTGCAGCTCCTTCTTGGACTTTGGGAACATAAATTCCAAGGAGAAGTGGTTTTGCACTTGAAAACTACTGTAAACCTATGACTGGCTCTTACAAGTCTTGCAACACATGGGAAGCCTTCAGGGACCTGTCTCAGTGTAACACAACTGATTTTTTTTAAAAGAAGGTTTTTGTGTCTGGCTATAAAATATAACCTTTCTCACCATAAACATTTTTCAAAATTGGCCAGCTCATATTGTTTGAAAGAAATTTTGAATTAAAGTCTTCTACATCAATGCTACTGAAAACAGTGATCTCTGGAAATGCATACTCTCCAACATTTTACAGATGAAAACCAAGACACGTATGGCCAAGAAACATCAGAACATGGTCAAGATGGCAAAAGTTGTTATTGAGGAAGAATACACAAGCTAGAAGAGACTGTCACCGTTTGCTCTGGCTGAGCCTATTGGAAAGGATATGGTTCTGTCTCTCCTTTCCTCTCCCCTCCCATTAGGCTGACTGAGAGCATACTACTTCTGCAGCAATTTAAATGAGCTGAGGACACAGGGGAAAAGTGGGAAGAAGAGGGAAAATCTAGGACACTTTAAACGCTATTGAAAAAAGTAGGATGGCAAAATATTAATTGGGACCGTCCCTACCAAATTGGGGCAGTTGGAGGGTATGCCAGTGTTGGTCCATGAGCCTCTGGATGTCAAGACACTGGCAAGTTTCTAGAAAGAAAAGAAGTGACTATAGCCAATAAGCGCACATTTACTGCTAGTGCCTGGCATATTGGGGGGGGGGGGGGACCTGCCAGTCTCCCACACCAGATAGCCTAAGAAGCACTGTACTACATTTGTTTGCAAATGGACAGAATTCAAGAAATCTGCCATCTCTCAAGTAAGGAAGGTCTACATCAACTGACCAAAAGCACTTTTCCAAATAGCCTGGCTACTGAAGCAAGGTGTTTGGCAATTTCTGAATTGCCTTTCTTTCTTTCTTTCTTTCTTTCTTTCTTTCTTTCTTTCTTTTTTTGCTTCATAAATTAAAATAATGCAAACAAATGAACAGTGCACAGAATCACATTTTGAAGGTTCAAAGTGCTTGACATGGACACTTTTCTTTGATTAGGGAACCACTGGTCTTCCAGATGTTTTGGACTACCCTTTCCATAATTCCTTACCATTGGCCATGATAGCAGGTGTGTTAAAGTCCAAAATGTCTGAGAGGGCCAGAGGTTCCCACTGTAGTCTTACAACAACCCCATAAGGAACGCCAGAACTCATATCCTATCTCAGAGAGGGTGAATCTAGAGGTGAGTAATATCTGCTTGCCTAGACTACAGTTTATGGCTGAAGCAAGCTTTCCCATTAAATCTTTCCCACCTTATTCACTTAGCTCCATCTATTCTCAGATTTCAGTAGAGTAGAAAGCTACAAAATCTCTAAAAGCAAGGCAGGATTTTCTGTAGTTCTCCTGTGGGAACGAGGCCAGCTTATGAGACTTTGTGCTATCTGGTTGTAACACATCTCCTTCACTAATCCCAGTGTAATACTTAATGCTACTCTTCTCCTCCTTGCCCCCTCCCTGGATATCGTTCAGAAAGGCTTGATTACGTGACAGGAAACTTGATGCAGACTTTTGGTGTAGGCAAAAGAAATCCTATCATTATTATTTTTAAGCAGGCTGAGATTAGAAAATGTAAACTTATCAGTATCTTTTTTTAGTGTTTCACTTTGCATGCTTTCTGCCTAAAGAAAATATTTTTAAAAAATCACCCTAATCTTTTCCATGTTTTGTTCTCCACTTTCTTTAAGTCTGTAGCTGTTTCCCAGCGGTGTAGCTAAAAACAGAGAGATGTCCAAAAGGGAATGATCAAGTTCAATCTACTCTACACTAATGGAATTTATAGGCTCCATTTTGAAAACACTGCTATTTATCGTATTCCATCTGTCAGCCAGCAGATAGTGCAGGAAGGTGAAAGCAAAATCAACCAGGAAACTATTCCATTTTGCTGTCTTCCCTTCCCTCATCAAAATCAAATATCTGCAATCATTTTGTGCTTCTAAGTTGCCTGCTTTTGATGGGGATTTAAATACCTTACTCCTCACCAGTTTTTACTTCCTCTCCAGTTTTCTCAACTATCCCCTCTCTTGTCCTATTATCCATCTGTTTCCCTAATATAGCAGCTAGGCTATTTCATTAAAACAAGCAAAGAACAACTCTATCTGGGTGTAAAACTTCTCTTCTAGGTACAGACAGGACTAGACTGAAAGTAAATCTTGGACCAAGAAATTAGTATCCAAGAATATAATATCAAACAACACTTACAAGAAAATCCATATTCATTCTGGGTTCTCTGTTCAGTTGATATAGGGTAAATGAAACCTTTAAAAGAAAAAAAAGATGGGAACAAAATCAAATTAACAAAGGGAGCTTTAAAAACACACACACATACATGAAGAATGGTTTAATTTAAAGGGAAAAAAGGAAAAATGAAACGAAACCCATGGTACTTTAAAATTCTGATTCAGCATACTATTATAATTTTGCATCTCCTGTCTGCTCAGGAGTCTCACTAAGAATTAATAAGTAGGCAGATTGAATTTCAGAGCCAAAAATCGGTCTCGAGTCACTAACTTTGGAGTGCTTAAAGTCTTTCTTTTATTGAGCATAAACTCTAATGGATCTAATTTATTTCAGACATCAAGGGTCATTAGCATATGGAAAGTCTTCTTCCCTCCAATCTTTGCCATATGCTTTAATTCCCAGGACATATTCAGTAAGGCTCTAAACAGGTTTTTTTTATTTAATTATGGTAACTTGCTGTTGGCCTAATAGAACTGAAAAAGGCTTGCTGTCATTGGTCAGAGGTTAAATACCCATTTACTGAGAGCTCAATCCATGCAAAAGGCTTATTCTCCCACCTTCCCTTTCCCCTAGATTTCTGGGGAAATGGTTTTAACCTTCCCTTTAACAGAAATCCAATAGGAATTCTCCAGGGAGCAAGCAATTTGCCAGAGAGTTGGAAATGGAATGTGTTCCATTTGAGATCATTAGAAAATCAATAGGAGCCTTCAGATCGTGGAGTAATTTATTTTAGATTGTGATGGCTTTGTGTAATATTGACAAAATCATAACACAATTCACTTTTTTTAAAATAGTAGAGACAGAAATAAATAAAAGTGACTTTGTTCATGATTTCCAATGATAATACAGTGATTTAGCCCATTTTGCAATCACTGTGATACAGGAAACATCTCTTTCTTTGCTTTATAACAAAAGAGAGACATGTTTACTTGGGAAGCAAGTTGTCACTGAAAACAGTTGGGCTTCTTTCCAAATAATGAAGCATACGGTCAAGGCACCAGATGAAGAGAAGCTGGTCCACTGGATCAAGAGCACTGAATGAAGTGCATTTTGCTCAATTGTAATAAATTGTGTCCAGGCATACGGCAATGATGCAGTGATACTAATTTGAGATCAGTGAACAAGATAAATTAAATGGAATGGAATATTTGTACTATATACAACTCAAAAAAAGAAGAGAAAAATGAGAAAACAATGAAATGAAGAAACAGTAAACAGAGACTTGTGGATGTTTGTGCAACATGAAAAAATTGCAGAAGACTATATAATATTCATGAATGAAATGTTTCTCTCTCCTCAGCATTTATGAAGCTACAAATATTCTCTTTGTTGTTTTCACAAGAACCCTGACATTGTGTGGAGTTGGGAGAATGGGGAAAAGATGCTGCAAGTGGTATCTGCTTGTTTCATATGGAAATAAATTTGCTTTTGAAAACTTTCCTTAAGGGTGTCTACAGGAGACGGGGGATTTGACAGGCCAAGGAAATTCTTCTGGGGCAATTGGTTTGGGAAAACATATGCCTGGTGGGCAGAGTGCTGGGTGCAGACTGAGCCCATACTCCTATTGTTTACTCATACTGGCACAATCCTATTTACATCAACTTGAGTATAGTACTTACATATTGATCAAGTGATATCTAGTAGCTCTTTGCACAATACCACTGATGCATCTATATGTTTCCCCGGCAGACTTCCGTCCTCTGAGTTGGTTGAGGATGGGGGCAGCCAGGTACTGCCTCTTTGCCCTTGTGCACACAGACCTCACTCTTGTTCATGGACAACAATGTCTGCTTTGTCTCCTCCTCTTATCAAGTGGTAGCAATAATTTTAGGTTGATGCTACTTTTCCTCTTTGATCCCAGCGTTTGATCCCAGTTGGTGTGCAGAACCCATTTTACTGTTGCTTTGACAGGTACACTAATTTAATACAGCACATGCAAACCATTTGCAGGAGAGCTAGCATATCTACTTGGTCCTTTCATCTTTAGCAACCCATGAATATGGAAATGTTTGAAAGAAAGATGAACAGAGAAATGGGCTTTTGTCCCTGAACCATGTACTCTTGCCTTTCTACTTGAAAGCAAAATCAATTGCCAGCCAGTGTTCTAGCTGGCCAAAAGATAGGTCACTGTGAAACCCTGAGCATGCTGATCACTTAGAAACTATCAGCCTGTTAATAACAGGTATTGTTTCTTCACAAGCACATCTTATTGTAATTTGCTTTAGGCCTCACATTAATGATAATACTTCATTGATCCATACCTCATCTTTGCTTTCAGATCACAAAAGTATTCAAATAGGTGTAGAAATAGTTTTTTCATGGCTTCTTTCTCACTATTCTCATCATAGGAAGAAAAGAACCATATGGGAACGATGGAAACGTATGAGGAAAAGCCACACATGTTTAAAAGCTAGTTCACATGTTCTCAAAAACTTCACATGTCAAATGTACATGTTAGCTAGTCACTGATTTTAACATTAAGTGGTGATGTGTATTTATGAATGAATTGCTGCAGTTCAATTTTTTTCTGTCATAGATCTTGTGCTTACATAGAAACAGATCCCGTTTAAGCACAATATAGCCTTGTTTTCTCCTATTGTCTTCAAAATACATGTATGGCTACTCAGCAGTCCTGGTTATCACAGGACACGACAGCCCTTTGAGCACACTGTCCACCCAGTAAAAAAAAAGTGTTGACTAACTCAAGCAATGGACCCTAAAGTTTTTAAAAGTCACCACCCCCTTTCCTCTTGGACAACAACCCTAGTGCCCCCAATACCTATTTCTTGATATAAGGTCAACTGTGAAGCAGTAAGCCAGACAGTGGCATCTATCTCAGCTGTGTCCAGCTCACCGCTGCTTCCTCCTCCTCCAGCACCTCAGTCTCTCATGAGTGAATACAGCAGTGGTAGTATTCCAGGCCTGTTCCTCTCTCTCACCCACACTGGCCTTACAGTAAAAATGCCAGCTGGCTGGTTACAGGGTTGATTCTGCCAGGGTGACTGGATACAAGGTTTGACAAGTATGGGAAGCATACGGGATGCCTCTCATTTCCTATAATGGTTTGGCACTTTCAGTGCCCATATGCCCATGCCACATAAAAAGAGGATGAATAAGGATTTGTTGTGACCTATGTTGGGGTGGGTAGCTTCCTCCCACCAAAGGCTGCATGAAGCAATGGATTGGAGTCAGAAAGTTGCTGAAGACAGTGGTAGGTAATGCCTCAACTCTTGATAAGGCACGGCAAGCATTCATCTTAGCCCCCAATTTCTCATACAAACCTATACACAGAAAGAGCTTGCTACCTGTCTCTTCCTCTATCCCTTTTCTTCAAATACACAAACATAAACCCAGTCTTCTTGCCACTCAGCCTACAGGGATACATCACTATCACAGTTTCCTCCCATCCAAACCAATATAGTTGCATCTCTTTACCCTCACACCCTACTCCCTGCTGCATATATGGCTGTAAACAGCTGAGAAACACACTGATTAATATGCTCTTCTCCTCTTCCCAGGGCCAACTAGCTCAGCAGGAGCAGGGACACCATTTATACAGGAGAGTTTGGCGCATGGTGATCAATCTGCCAGCTCTCTTTACCACCTAAATTGTGCTTTCCCAGCCCAACAAACTACTTTCTGGTGTCCTGGGAGAGCATGATTGTGACAGGAAGGATGGCACATGAAGAGAGTTATCTCTATGTGTTTCTCCCTCCATTACATGTTCCCACAGTCTGTCCAACAGCTGGGAGGAAGGAGCATGATTGTAGCAGAATATTTTGGTGGTGCAGGGTCATGCCCACAGAAACAGGAGAGGAAGGCATGAGTTGTAGCCAATCTACATCTTGCAGGTAGCCTGCTTATGGCCCTTACCCATCTTCTGCATGTGGTATGGTATATTGGGCAGATGATTGTTCTCAATGGCCTGTTTCACACATCTAAGTCTGAACCACCAAGCACTAATTAGCCAAAGAGATTCACAAGATTCAAATACCTATCCAATGAGACTGTGGGATGGGGCACTGGAGAGCACTAGTTAATGCCAGAAATTGCAAATCACAGCTTTGTAGCAATGCATGATTAAGGACAAACAATAACCAAAACTTCAATTTATGGCGTTCATACATTACATGTTTTGAGGGGAAGAAATTGCTCATAAATGCGGCACTTCTGATTCTACATAGATACTTCTAAGGGTGGGGTGTCTCACTGTAAATCAAACACTTTATCACCTCTCTGAAATGACTCCTAATTCTGACTTTTAATAGGATGGGCAGTGGCAAGGAAAATATTTGAGGACACAAGCAATTAGCAACTGATGTCTGCTTCTTAATATGATGTGAGCTGGCTATCTCTTTAGAAAGTTGTTTTCCTCCCACAATCCATGCTTGCCTATCTGATCTTTCTTATAATAAGAAAGGACGTTTTCTTCAGATAATGAGGCAAATCTGCTGAGATTAGTACCTGTAATAATGAAAAATGACTTTTCTCCCAGCTTCAAAGTGAGAGCAGAGCAAAGCAGGGATTTGTTCTCCTTCTTCCTTGATCTATTTTGCTACTGGTATCAGCACTGCTGCATGGTAAGTACCTGAGGGACATCAACTATCACTACCACATTTCTTTACTAGGGTAAATGTAGAAAAAAGGTGCCAGGAAATTTGACTCCACAATAGTTGCTGGCACTGCTGATGGGTGCCCTGAGCAGCTGGTGTCACAGTGAGTAACTTGCTTTGAGTAAAAAAAAAAAAGTAATTTAAGATGCCTCAAGTGCTTTTTGATGAAACAACCACAAAAATATTTTCAAAGGTTTTAGTGGTGTTTCTTGTTAACTCCTTGTGTGTTTACTGCAGAAACAGATACACTTACATTAGTTCAACACTTAGATATGCTCTTGCATTTAAATTAACATTTCGCATTATTCGGAGCAATGGGAATTAATCATTCCCATTTTAGGGAAGAAAAACTAGGACACATTTAGACTTAAGGCTTTGTTGAAACTTCAATTACCATTTATATCCTCGCCATCACAATATTGACAGTTTTTTTTTTTAAAAAAATCATTTTACCTCAGTATCAACACCTTCCATCCCTCCTGTTTCAAACTTTGTAACTTTGAGAGCTTGTAAGAAAATATCACATGGAGCAAAGAATAATAGGGTAGTAGTTCCATTGTGTGTGTTTGCCAGTTGCAAAGACACCTCATGTCTAATTTGGTCCTCATGTGTCGATGGCCTATAATCTGATCCGGGGGAGCTTCATTTTGAAATTATGGGCTGAACCCCTCACTGCTCAGACCATGACCCACACGAGTTCCTTCAAGAACACCAAAATTAGGACCAAGACAGAGGAGTGAGATCTGGGCAGAGAAAGACAGGTGCTTAGTGGAATCTGCCATTCTTTGGTCTTGTTTGCACTGGCCAGGATATTCCTGGGGCAGCTGCAGCACCGTCCCCTGTTACAAAAAAGCCCTCTGATCTGACACTGAGTGGTTGTTTGCATGGGCATCTCACTGAACTGCCTGGCACATCTGAAGCTGCCATGGGTCATTTCACTTTGATATAAGAATGAGGCACCCAGCAATGATCGTATAGCTGGCTGCCTCATTCTGCCATCAGTGTGAGCAACTGGTGGTATTGGCATGGGGCGACAATCACCTGGTATAAGAACGGAGGCCTCTGGATCTTCTGTTAAGTTCCAGAGCAAACACTGAGGTATTTTAGTATGGTTTAAGAGGGATATACCTTAGTTTTAGGGCTGAATGGAATCTGGACTGTTCACACCAGAACCAGAATTTGGGTCTTGCACTATTCAGTCTCCCTGTTAAGAGGATGAAAGGGGGCTGTTTTGCATGCAGACAGACCCTTTGAAAAGCACTCAGAAATATTTTACAGTGAAAAGTAAGGGTATACCACTAGACTAGTAGTCACAGGGATTACACATATGAAAGTGAGCTGACTATTGAAGGAGGGCCAGAATTGGGGTGAAAGCTGTGCACCTACCTAATATGTTGCTGGACTGAAACACCCAGCACAGCTAGAGTAGGGGCCCACCTGTCACAATAAACACTTACCCATCACAGTGCCAGCCTGGAGACTGACCTGAGTCAGAACCAGGAGCAGGATAGCATGGGTCATGTTATCCTGTCCATCTACTTAGGACTAATGTAATTTTGTTTTATTTTTTCCTCACAATTCAACACTAAATCTGAGTCCAGTGAAAAATTGGCAAAGCTTGGTTGAGATTATTTGATTTCTCACACAATGTCTGCATTAAACTAGTTTTCTTAAGCAGCTTGCTATATACTCATGGTGGCGAACCTATGGTACACATGCCCTGTCTGGCATGTGAAGACATTTTTGAGGGCACATGTAGAGATGGGAGGGTGGGGGAAGAGGAGGAACAGGTGTTTGCCTGTTTCTCCTCTTCCCCCATCCTCCCATGCCTTTAGCTGCCTCCCTGGGGCAGTAGGCAACCCATATCCAATCCAGGCTTCTCTGGAAGCTTTTCAAGAATAGGAAAATCCTGTTCATGAAAAGCTGCTGGAGAAGCAGGGGTTGGAAACAGGTTGCCTACTGTCTGGACATGGGCAGTGTGATAAGATCCACCAGTGACAGTTATAACCCACGTCTGTCCCAGTGCACATTTCACGTGTAATAATCTCCTAAGATCCCCCTACCTTTGTCTGAAAAATATAATAAAACTGCACAATACTGTTGCATAATTGAAATATTGAATAACTGCACTACTGAGACCTAGTGGAAGCATGCAGGATGATATGTTAAGGAAAGGAATTTCTGGCAAGAATTTAGTTATACAGTATGCAGAAAATTTCCCTCTTCTCTGTGGGCTACAGAAAAGCAAAAATATAAAATGGTTTCAAAGTAACTGCTGGGGGTTCCTTTATTAACATGCTATATTAAATTTGTGTTAGATTTATATGTTATGCAGGGTAACAACTGCTGTTCATTTTACGACTCTGTCTTGGGGACCAGAGCATCAGCTAGGTAATATTTTATCTAGAGTAGTCAAATTTCAATAAATCAAATTTAAGCATGCTAGACATGTCTGTTTCCTTTAGCATATCCTGTGTTTTTTCTCCAATACTTCATGAAATTCACAGTAGGACACCTAAAGCTACATATCAAAAATGTTGTATTGGCGATATAATAAAATAATAAAAGAAAAGAAAAATCCATCCTAGACTGTAATTGCCCTATTTTAATTTTTTTTATTCTTCCATCTGTTTTCATAACCAGTACGAACATTTATATTTAAATATCTTTGTATTTAGATACAGATGTAAACAGATTTTGTTCTAAAATTGAAAAAGAATCTGGTTCTTACAGCAAGTTTCCATTTCACAGTGGGCACTACATTCACACACTATGCTGACAACTCCAGATGAATGTCAGACTTTCCATTATTTATGTGTATCTGTGCGGATAAGATCATTGTGTAAGTATTTAAGTTTGGATTGTGTAATAAAGAAAAAAAGAGGGGGGCTGATGCAAATATAATAATTTCCATTGAATAGCTTTTTAGGGTCTTCATTATTTTCTTTCCCCCAAAAGTCTCTCATCTCCTCTCCCAATTCTAAGACCATAAACATTCAACTCAAGCCAAGGGGAAGCATATTTAACTAGTCAAAACTAACCCCAAACAACTCTTTCCAACCATTTTTTTAAAAGAAAGAAAGAAAGACAAATTTTGTCTTTAAATAAGACTTCTATGAAATGAAGTAGTGCTCAGTTCCAACAGAGAGGAATCATGACATTGCTTCATATTGTTTCCTCTTCTAGTCACAGGACATCCGGTTCTGCATGATCTATGTGAAGGACATGGACTAGGTTCCAACTGATGAAGCAGTATCAGGTGGAGATAGTGTTGCTGAGTGTGCCTCATCTGTCTACCTCTTCTGCCCATAAAGTAGTGAGTTCTAAATGTCCTCCATGAGAATCCCAGCTCTATACTTACGGACAAGTAGATAGGACAATGGTGACCTTCATTTTTCTCCTCTTCACAAGTCTTTTAGGTGACTGTCAAAACTTAGCATCCCTCCCCCCTGGAGTTCCCTGGTATTGTGCTCTAGGTCTCCAGCTCCCATTTTGGCTTAGCTTCCAAAATGTTCCAAGAAGAGCCTTGGAACATTTGGGGGTGTTAAGACAGAATGTTGCTGAATGCAGTCCAAGAATTGTCAGTATTCACATGTAAATATCTGATGACCAAATTCCTCACTTTGACTGAAACTCATGAACAACTGCAGACAGCAATAAAGGATTGTACCCTGCTATCTAGATACTGTATTACAACCCTCTAGAAGATGTTATTGATAGTATATCTGTTGATATTAACAATGTAATTACAACGGTCTATATATCAGAGATAGATATCAATGTATCTTTTCTGTGCTTCCCTAACATGCTAACATGACCTATCCAAACATATTTCTACTTGTGAAAGGAAGCAATATCCCATTAGATGTTAGAGTCAAATCAAAACAAGATTTTATTTTACTGTTTTGACCAGTTTACTCTTAATACCAAATTATTGACTGTTATTTGGAACATCTTTTAGGCTTCAATGGATGATGCCATGGATGGCCATTGACATCAGATATCCTATAGCCATAATCATTTATCTTCTTTATGAAGTCCTAATTACTGCCAGTTACACAGTGGGCAATCAGAATACATTTTGAGGTATTGTCATCCATTGATCCAGTCTTTTCCTGAGGGGATATGTTAAGTGGATATTGCATTTCTTTCATGAAAGAAGAATATTTATGACTCCATACACAAATTAGAACAGTTATGCATATAATGCGCTTCAAAATCAATATGTAGCACCTTCTGAGTTTCTGACATCATTTTCAGTCTAACTACTACTACTTTTTGATCAAAGGTCAAATCAAATAATATTTCAACTTGATCTTCAGACAACTGATTTCAAGGTTTTTAAAGAACTAAGTGTGATGACCACAAGTCATTTCCCCGATCTGCTTATTTAAGGTGTTTTCCTTCCCACTGTTGAGTTTTTTGTACAATTTGCCTTGTTCCCTCTATAATTTATTTATTTATTTATTTGTGGTATTTATACCCTTCCCTTCAACCCTAGAGGCTCTCAGAGCAGTTTACAATTATTATTATTTTTAATTAGATGGTTCTCTGCCCTCGGGTTTACAATCTAAATCTATAATCTATAGTCTAATAATAGTCTAATAATAGTCTATAGTCTAATATTGTGTAATAGTAATCTATTATTATATAATCTATAACATTTGGGCTATTGTTTCCAGCACTTGATGAATTCCTTCCCTCAGGAATACTTCCTCCCTCTTCCACATAACTCAGTTTAAATCCCGCCTGATCAGGTTTGTGAGACTCTTAGCAAAAGCATTCCTGCTAACTGCTGTGAGGTGCAGCACTTCATCTGCCAGAAGTTCACATCTTCATAAAACCACAGACCATGGCCTAAGAAGCCAAATTGTTCCCAGCAACACCATGTGTGCAGGTGGTCATTCACCTCCACCTTCCTGGGCCATGTCCTTCAACTGGGAAGGTAGACAAAATGACAACCTGTGGATGAAGGCTCTTCAGCTTTTTACTCTGTGCCTTGTAATCCCTTGTGATATCCTGATAGCTATGCTTTACAGTGTCACTGGTTCCTATGAGGACCAAAAGGAAGTGGTAATTGTCAGTGGGCTTGATGAGTGTTGTTGGCCTTTCTGTTACATCTCAGATTTTCCCCAGGGAGACAGCACACCTCTAAAGCCAATCTGTTAGGATGCAAACCACTGTATTGGCAGGGGCCATTCCGTGTGCTGAAACTTCCAAGGTAATCTGTATGTTCTCAAAGGACTGTTGCTCTTGTTGCCCCTTTTCATCACTGATAAGGGAGAGAGTTTCAAATTGATTCTGTAGCTCCAGACTCACAGAATGATCCTTGGTCCTTTTGTTTCTGTGTGTCACATTCCTCCAAATGTCTACCTCTTCTGTTTGGGAACTGATCTCCTCCTCAGAGACAACCCCTGTGTTTTCCTCATCCAGGATAGTCTGCTCTGCTCTGTTCAAAAAAGCCTCATGTTGCCTAATATGCTGAAGAATAGACAGATGGGCCTCAACTTTCTGGACCTTCTCTTTTAATAGGGCAACCAGCTTCTTCTGGCTGCAGATATAGCTACCTACACCTTTGGCAAGAACATAAACATACCACAGCCATTTTAAGTGACTACAGCATTCATATCCAGTTGTGCTAAGTAGGTAGTGAAACATAACTCCAGGCCTCCCCCTAAAAACTACCCTGCTGAAAGCCCACATAAAATGCACGTTGGCCTTGCTGCCAAAAGAAAGAGAGTGCTGGGGTAAATGAAGTAGATGATGCAGGGAAAATGAAGGGCCCTCCCTCCATTCCAACTGCCACTGTCCTGGCCTCAGAGGAGGGAAGAGGAGACAAAGCTCCATCATGTCTGGCCCAGAAACAGAAGAAGGGCCCTCCTTCCATTCATCAGCCATGGCCCTGGCCTCAGAGGGAGAGAAGAACCACTGGACTTGATCCTCTGCCCCACTGCCAATCCCTTCTCCTTTTGTTTCATGTCTTTTTAGATTGTAAGCCAGAGGACAGGGAACTGTGTAATTAACAATTCGTAACCACTCTGGCAGAAGACAGGGTATAAAAACACTGAATGAATGAATGAATGAATGAATGAATGAATGAATGAAAATGCAGTACAGAAGTGGTAAAGAGGTAGTACAGAAATACCTGGCTAATATAGATGTAATCAGTTCTACAGGCCAGATGAACTACATCTAAGCATATTAAAAGAACTGGCAGAAGTTATCTCAGAACCACTGGTAATAATCTTTGAAAACTTCTGGAGAAGTCCCAGCAGATTGGAGGAGAGTAAATGTTGTCCCCATTATCAACAAGGGAAAAAAGAAAAAAAGAGAAAGGACCCAAACAAATACAGTCAGCCCTCTCCATAGGTGGGCTTGCCTTCTGTGGCTTTGAGCTTACGTGGAAGGCAAGCCCTGGCAAAAGTAATGGGGAATGTACTTTTGCCACCCTGAGCATGCAAGTACTATGGGGCTTGAGCATATACTCTTTTCCCCATATGCAGGGGGTGGGTGGGTGGGTCCGGAATGGATACCCCGCATATGGGGAGGACAGATTGTATTTCCCAGTCTGCTTAAATTAATACAGTGTGTCAGCGCCTTGCGCAGACACATTTTACATGGCTTCCAGCTTATGCGGAAGCCATTTGGGGAGGGAAACAATGGTGCATGCACCTGCGGTGCACACGCATTGCTCTGCCACATGTACAAGCCCCATAGGCAGATTTTCCCTTATGCAGGGGATCCATAACAGATCCCCCGCATAAGGAGAGGGCCCACTGTACCATGAAAGATTCTAGAGCAGATAATTGAACAGTCTATAAGCACTTAGAAAGGAATTCCATAACTACTAAACTAAAAGTTGACTAAACGTTGACATGGAAGAACTTCCTGGCAGTAAGAGCTGTTCAACAGTGGAATATGCTGCCTCAGACTGTAGTGGAGTCTCCTTCTTTGGAGGTTTTTAAACAGACACTGGATGGCCATCTGTCAGCAGTGCATTGATGATGTCTTCCTGCATGACAGGGGATTGGACTGGAATGGAAATCCCTTGTGGTCTCTTCCAACTCTATGATGTTATGATTCTTTTACAATGCAGTTGAAAGACAACAAAAGACCTAGAATAGTTCATCTTTCAGGACATAAATACAAGTTACATGTTCATGTGGGACAATGTAAGATTCCTGGGTAATGACACTAAGAACCCATAGGAGATTATCGCATTCAGTTTAAAGTGATTTATCCCTGATGGGATAAAATGGGTTTCATTTTAAAAATGGCTGTCATCAAACTCAGCTACAGGAGCTTGCTGTTTTTGTAAAACCACTGGATAAGCATAGCTGGAATATGGGTTGTAGACAGATTGCACTTGCCTGGCCATGGCTGAGTGTGATAACACACACTTTTAAAATTAAACATGAGTTTATCCCATCAGCGATAAGTTGCCTTAAACTGAATGTGATAATTTCCATAATCTAGCACCCATTTCTCAGCAGTGGCCAGCTAGGTGCTTCAGTACCATCCAGAGGTAAGATATAAAAATAACATATGTAAAAGGGGCAGGAAGGTGAGATGAGCATGGCTTGCCCTGCCGTTAGGAAGGGTGAGGCAAATGTTTCAGGTGGCAGATGGCACACCAGCATCAATCCTCTGTCTTCCTACAGCTGTTCACTTTCTATTAAGGGCAGTGCTCTGTATGTCATCTTCCCTGCTCTGTCCTGCCTTACGTAACCTTCTGCCTGCCAGTCCAGTTGGACATTATGCACAGAGTGTGACAACAAACTGTCTTTCACCTCAGAAAGCAAAATGTCTTAGGCAAACCCTGGAGGTGATTACCACGAAGAGGAAAAATGAAAATGAAAGGCAGATCTCTGAAGAATTTGATGTTTTTCATTTATTATATCTAGAGGCCCGTGGGAGGAGCCACAGCCTCATTGAAACAACAGTATGATGTTCACATCCCAGCAAAGATTAAGAATAGGAAGATCCAAATTCAAATTTCCTTTGTGCCCTGAAGCTTTTGGGTGAGATTGTGATTGTCATGAACTTTCACCCTACCTCAAAAGATTGTTGCAAAGATAAATGGAGGCAAGGGAAAAGGAAAACAAAGTTGGGGTTGGAGAGAGGGGAAAAAAGCATGCATACTGCCTTTAGATCCTTGAAGAAAGGGCAGCATGGTGTAGTGGTTTGACTGTTGGACTATGAAATCCATGGGTGACCTTGGGCAAGTCACATGCTCTCAGCCTCAGGGGAAGGCAATGGGAAACTTCCTCTGAACAAATCTTGCCAAGAAAACCCCATGATAATCTGGCCTCAGGGTTGCCGTAAATTGGAAATGACTTGAAGGCTCACAACAACAACATATAATAAATAAAATAAACAAGTAACATCATATATTGGGCTCTTTTGGCAAAACAAAACAAAACAAAAAACCAACAGTTCTGCAAGGGTATGTGTAACGGGGATCTAACATACGATTTTCAAACTACAGTTCTCAAAAAATCCTTGGAGAAAGCCATCAAAGTTAAAGTAGCATTAAACATTTTGTAGAAGAACTATACTCTTTGTTGGTTTTCATGTTTAATTTGTCAAGATGACTGTGGGTGCCATTTCTTCTTCTCTGATATGTATACTGTTGAAAGTAAGTGAAGCAGTCATGTGATAAAGTATAAAAACGCCTGCATAAAATCTTGCAACTTGACATTGGCCTTTTAAATTCCCTGTGATTATGCATGTGAGAGCTTTGTACTATGAACTGAAGATCCCTCATGCACATCTTCAGAGTGCTTATGTCTAAAATGATATTATATAGTTAAGGCTGAATCCTTCTGAGATATATATATATGAATTTTCTTTGTGAATAAAAAACTGTAAGCTACTGTGAAGACACTGAAATATATGAATCAAACCAAATACTGGCAGTTATTTATTCCAAATTGTTTTTGGAATACAAAATCAAAGAAATAACTGTGATAGAATATATTTCTAAACTGTCCAGATCTCGTAGATGTAGGGAACTGGTTGTGTCATCTTAATAAATGTTTTTGTATTAACGTCACTCATGAATCGTAATTCCTGTATATCACTGAATGTAATGGTAATAGTTGTGACATAAACAACTAGCAAAATTAAAATTAAACCTTTAAATTATAATACCATACACACGGCTTACGTGTATTTATATACATGTTTCATGTGGTTATGGTTAAAATTTAGTTTAAAAAATTAAAAAAATATTTTAACAATAATTTTAAATTTTATTTTTTAGAAAACCGAAGTCCTCTCCTTTTTCCTCCCAATAAGCCTTGCCCCACTCATACTATCTCTTCAGCATTTTAAAGGGATACAGGTGAATGCCACAATCTGTGTCTGCCAAAAGGCAGATGTTTGAGGAGCAGTGGTGTCACCCCCTCCTTAAGGTCTTACCTGTTGAAACCTGCATGCACCTCTCTCCCCTAGTGACACCCTTGGCTCTATAGGTCAGAAACAGAAATCTTGATATAAATAAAATAAATAATAAAATCTTTATTTATATCCCGCCCTTCCAAAAAGATCAGGGCGGCTTACAATGTGCAACAGGTGCAAACAAGTACAATTTTAAAAACACATCAACAACAATACAAATCTAAAATAACAATAAAATAAAGGCCCCGATAGCCCATCCTCATGGCCACGGAAGAGGAGGGAGGCCCACAGGGTATTTAGTCGGGGAATGCCTGCTTGAATAGGAAGGTCTTGAGGTCCTTCCTAAATTGGGCCAGGGTGGAAGATGAGCGGAGCTCCGTGGGCAGCGTGTTCCAAAGAGCAGGGGCAGCTGTGGAAAAGGCTCTTCTAGAGGTAGAAGCTAACCTGGCCCCCGGCACCTTCAGCAATTGCTGCCCAGATGTTCTGAGGGTGCGAGGCGGATTGTACGGGGAGAGGCGGTCCTTTAGAAATCCTGGGCCCAAGCCATTTAGGGCTTTATAGGTGATGACCAACGCCTTATATTGAGCTCGGAAGCGAATAGGCAGCCAGTGAAGATCTTTAAGTACAGGTGTTATGTGGCTGGTCCTGGAGACACCAGTGACCAGCCGGGCTGCCATATTCTGTACCAATTGGAGCTTCCGAGTTTGGTATAAGGGTTGCCCCATGTAGAGTGCATTGCAGAAGTCCAATCTCGAAGTTACCAGAGCATGTACAACAGTTTCTAGATCCCTCCGGTCCAGGTATGGGCGCAGCTGGCGAATCAGCCGAAGCTGGTAGCAAGTGCTCTTGACCGTCGCGTTCACCTGAGCAGTCAGATGGAGCGACGAATCAAGAAGCACTCCCAGACTGCGCACGGAGTCCTTCACAGGGAGCGTGACCCCGTTCAGGACAGGTGGAACCACCGCCATTCCTGGACCGGGGGAACCTATCACTAGTACCTCCGTTTTCTCTGGATTTAGTTTGAGTCGGTTTTTCCTCATCCAGCCCATTACTGACTCCAGACAGGCCACAAGAGGAGAGACGCCATCCCCAGTCACTGCATCAGTCGGAGACATAGAGAAAATGATCTGGGTGTCATCAGCGTACTGATAACCCCGCGCCCCATGTCTCCGGATGATCTCTCCCAGCGGTTTCATGTAAATGTTGAATAGCATGGGGGACAGAATGGCTCCTTGAGGGACCCCAGTTTTAAGGGCCCGCTCGCTGGAGCACACGTCTCCCAGCTGCACCATCTGGGACCTCCCGGTGAGGTAGGACCGGAACCACTGGAGCGCAGTGCCCCCGATCCCCACCTCTGCCAGGCGTCCCAGAAGGATACCATGGTCTATGGTATCGAAAGCCGCTGAGATGTTCAAGAGCACCAGCAGGGACACGCTTCCCCTGTCGATGCTCAGACGGAGATCATCGACCAAGGCGACCATGGCCGTCTCAACCCCGTGACCCGCCCGGAAGCCAGTTTGAAATGGGTCCAGATAATCCGTTTCATCCAAGACCGCCTGAAGCTGGATCGCAACCGCCCTCTCGATCACCTTCCCCAAAAATGGTAGCAGCGAGACTGGCCGATAATTATTATGTACCAGGGGGTCGAGGGAGGGCTTTTTTAGGATCGGTTTTACGATGGCCAATTTAAGATCCGATGGAAATCGCCCATCCCTCAAAGAGGTGTTAATTATCCGGCGTAACAATGTCGTTACCGCCGGTCCCCCCTGGGCCGCTAACCACGAGGGGCAGGGATCAAGAGAGCAGGTTGTTTTCCGAACACTTCCAAGGATCTTGTCCACATCCTCGGTACTCACCAACTCAAACTGATCCAGTGTAACATAGTCCACGGAGGCTCTGGACACTTCTACCCTAGACTCTGCCATAATGTCGGCGTTCAGACCTTCGCTTATGCGAGAAGTTTTATCCACAAAAAAGTCATTAAAAAGGTCACAGCAGGCCTTAGAAGGTTCAAGGATCTGGTTCAGGGCAGGAGGGAGCTGAGTTAGCTCCCTGACCACCCTGAACAACTCTGCCGGACGTGACTCAGCGGACGCAATACGAGCACCATAGAACGAATTCTTTGTTGCTCGTATTGCCTCTCCGTAGTCCTTCAACAGTCGGTCTAGGAGAGTCTTGTCGTCTAAGCAAAGGTGTTTCCGCCAACGGTACTCTAGCCGTAGCAGAACCCGCTTCCTCGCCCGGAGATCTTCCGTATACCAGGGCTTACGATTGGAAGCGGGCCTGATTGTGATGATTATATTATTGTTGTTTTGTATGTAACATACAGTTAGCCCTCCATATCCATGGATTTTTTCACCATGGATTCAACCATCCAAATCTTGAAAATATTCCAAAAAGATAGAAATTCGAAACACCATTTTATATAAGGGACACCATTTTACTATGTCATTATATTTGATGGCATTTCAGCACCCAGGAATTTTGGTATCCATGGGGGATCCTGGAACCAAACCACAGCGGATACATTGTACATTTAAACCTTCAAAGGATTCAAGTTAGACATTTAGTCTGCAGTCCTACACTGACTTTTCTGGAAATAAGTCCCATTGAATTCAATGGACTTTATTTCTGAGTAGTAGACATATATAGGATTATGCTGTTAAATATTGCAAGACGTCTAAGGCTGCAGTTCATTGGACATATCCTGAAACTATGTCTTACTGAACAGCATAGGGATTACCTCTGAATAAACATGTATAGGATTGCAATACAAGCTGACATGTACCAAAAATATTAACATTTTGTGTAGTTTCACTAGCCCCTGTTTTGTAGATTTCAGAAATATCATACTTAGCAGTAAATAGAAACTGCAGAATGGGCACCACTATATGCAATCAATAACATGTTTTAAACCCAAGTTACTGGTTTCACTCAGTGTTTCACAACCTGAACTACATCTCTATCATCCCTATTCATCACAACCTATGCTACTGAATGGGACTGATAGTCCAACACATCTGGAGGGCAGGATGGGAACAGTTGGCCTAATTCCTTGGCCAGGGACAAGAAACCCTGATAGCCCTGTACCAGATGATCTTTCATTGGCAGGCAAATACATTTTACTCAGAAAGTCATTTGGCCCATAAACTAGTAAATATATTCTGATTTATTTTAAATGGTAATGCATTGTTTTTCCCCAGCTCATTTTTGTTGTTTATTTATTTTATTTTATTGCTCTTTTGTGTACTGTATTTTATTTTCATTGGACTGAATCCTGTTATTAATCCTAACTGGCATAAAGCCATTGAACCAATGGAAATTATTTACATATCAACTCATCATTTATTAATTCAGTGGGTCCATTCTAATTTGCATGAACCACTATGATTCAAACAACTGTGTTTGTATAATCACTGTTGAGTAGTGATGAAAAGAATATTTGAAAATATAGTAAAAAATGTTAAAACATGGATTTCTAGCATCAACAAATGCTCATAAGACTCCTAAACCACTGACACTCTTCACAAGTGATTCTACACAAAATCTACAGATGGTTGTTTTGGGCAGAAAACAGCATTTTCTGTGCAGTAAAAGCTGTTTTCGTTGTAGAAAATGTTGTTTTCTTTGCAAAACAATCATATGTTAATTTTTTGCAGACTAAGCCCTGAACTGCAATTAGGCTCTGAAAACTGGTTTGAAAGACTTTCCTGCAGGAGAAAGAAAGTGCTAAAATAATGTAATGCTCCCTTTGGGGAAAAAATGAAGTATTATATCTCTACTGCTGAGCACCATTTGGTGGAAAGATGGGATACAAATTTTCAAATATATAAATAACATCAGTGGGTGAACTAGTACAAGGCTGTAATTCATGAGGACAGACTTCAAGAAAGCTACGATTTGCACTATAGTTCTCAGATTTCCCTATTATGCTGGGTAGAGATTCTGGAAGCTGAAGCCCAAAATAACTTTTCCAAGCTCTACCTGAGAGATCATTTGCATTCAAGAGAAATCATGTCCTGAAATAACTATGTGAGAACACAATGTGAGAACTGGGCTCTATAAATTTAAGAGTAAGATCTGAAAGTTTGGTACATCTGCACATGTATCTATTCTAAAAAGAAAGGTAGCATTTACCGCTGGTGTACAAAATGGAATATATCACAACAGTGCCTTTATGCTCTAGAAATGTGAGAAGTTTAAAATATTAACCACATGAATCAACAAACAATTTATACTGTAAGCTGGAAAGTACAGAATACAGCAGATGCAATGGTGAACAAATGAACTCTTCTCGATGGCAGTTGGCCAGATTTTAATGCAATGCAAGGTACTGCTGAGACCTAATTAAAGCCATTACAATAATTAGTAAATTTCTGTAACAACACTGGCATAAAGATATTGTGTAGTGAAGACACATCTAATAATGCAGTCCTAAATTTTCAGTACAGTCTTTTTCTTCTCCTCCTCTGAAGGCATGGTGGCTTAATGACTATTCATCCTTTCACATTAGTGGGGAAATACTAACTACAGAATGAGAGAGTATATGTACTGGCAAGATCATTAGTCTGAATAAATGTGACAGCTGAGTTGCACTAGAAATACCACAGTTAGCAGTAAGCACAAACTACATGTTTGGGTGAAAAAATACTGTAATTACAAGGGACAAGGTGCGGGGAGAGATGCAGGAAAGGCTTCACAGTTTTTATCTTCAAAGAAATCAATACCAGTTCAGAATGCTACTTTACACAGGAGTAGAGCTAGGTGTATGAAAGAACTTATTGATTTGCCTGAGTGATGTTATTGTAGTGAATAATGGACTGGAAGAGAAAGAGCTTGTAAATGCAAAGCAATATTTTCTAGGATATCTATATTTATTTATACAGCTATCTCTTGTTGGTTGTATGTGCGAGAAAGGGAGACTGCTTGTTTGAGTATTCCTGTGCTTGTTTATTCAGACTTGCTCAGGCTATTATTTTCCAGTTACTGGTATTTTGCTGGACAAAGCTGCCCAATGACTTCAATCCAGATCTTTAGCCTGCAAAGTATGTCTTTAACCTCTAAAGCTATCTTCTCTTCCATAAGAAAGTAGTTTTTTTTTAACATGAATGGCTCAGTGTTACTTTTTAGTTCCTTGTGTACAAATCCAGGGTTTGTGTGTATACAGTTGAAAAGACATGGATTAATCAGTTCCATTTGGGAGTTGTCACCACTGTCTTTGTTGTTGTGTGCCTTTGAGTCATTTCTGACTTATGGTGACCCTACAGTGAACCTAATACCCTAAAGACATCAGATCCAGTCTCATATTGGAAGCTAAACAGGGTCAGATATGATCAGTACTTGTATGGGTAACCACCAATGAATAGCAGATGCTGTAGGCTGCATTTCAGAGGAGGAAACTGGCAAACCACCTCTGAGGATTGTTTGTCTAAGAAACCCCTATGAAATTCATGGGGTTGCCATAAGTTGAGAGGCAATTTGAAGGTGTGCGCGTGCACGTGCGCGCGCGCGCACACACACACACACACAGTGGACCTATTAGGCTGAGTGTGACTTGCCCAAGGTTTCCATAGTTGAACGGGGATTCAAATCTTCGTCTGCTGGAGATATACGCCAACATTTAAACCACTACACCATGCTGTCTTCCCCTCTCTATCCCTCCCAAATGTAAGGACATTTGTCAAATACCATGAACAAAATTTTACTCCCAGTGGTCAGTAGATCTTTGGCAATAATCTGCAATCTAAATTGACCCACTATCAAGTAAGTGTGGTGTAGTGGTTTGAGTGCTGGACTACAACTCTGGTTGTACGTTACTAGGGTTTGAATCCCTGTTCAGCCATGAAACCCACTGGGTGACCTTGGGCAAATCACACTCTCTCAGCCTCAAGGGAAGGCAATGATAAACCTCCTCTGAACAAATATCACCAAGAAAACCCCATGATAAGTTTGTCTTAAGGTCGCTGTAAATCAGGAACAACTTGAAGGCACACAACAACAAATCTAAAAAGATCTGACTCCAACTGTGTAAAATGTGTGCTGTGAGTACCCAGGATAATACCAAGATAATCAATATATTGTCTTCTGCAAGTTACTTTAATTTTTTTAAGCCACAGTGGAGGGGTTAAAATAAACAAAGAAAGAAATGGTCAGCTATTTGATACAAGAGTAGTAGTCAAATTAAAGTCAAAAGCAGAAATGAGAAAGGCAAAAGGAATGGCTTGGCTAGCAAAACTGTCCAAGCAAAAAGAACTAAGCAGGACCAGGTGTTCCATTTACTCATACAAAAAAGCTAGGCATAAACGGGAAGCAGGTGAGGGAAGCAACCACTATAACTCCTGTAGCTGTCTGCACAATGTTTCACTCTGTATGAAACTGGGCTGATAGAGGATTCTCTGCCTCGGCCTAAATGCTTCACTTTGAGGGAGGTCTGTTTATAAAGCAAGGAACATAGTCACAAAGACAGATGATCCTGTGTAGTGCAGCTAGCATGTCTTTCTTGTGATCCCATCTACTTGACATCACAGTCTGAGTGGATATTTAATACAGCAGGAGAGAGGGGCAAGTGGGGTTCCTTGATATAGTTGGTGTTGCCAAAATGAAAACTGGCGAGGACACTTCTCTCTTTAACAGTTGTGTAGAAGAGGAAATTTCAGCAGGCATTGCTTGTCATGCAATCAATCAACATCTCTTGAAATTCCCCATCCTATCCACCAGTTAAAGATGTGGGATCTCTGTCCAGTTTTCATTCTGGCAACCCTGTATATAGCACCTTACTCCACCAAGTGATGCCAGGTACACCTCCAATGGAGTTCATGTGGAATTCACTGCTCGTGCTGTTCTTCTGCCTGAAGTGGGAGATTCACTTGCCTTTTAGGGAGGGCTTAATATGACAGAAAGTTTTGTCAAGCTGTCATTACAAGTTATTTTGGCTGTTTATCTTGTCTTAGCTCATTATTAGGACTGCCATCGTCTCTTCTGACAGAAGACCTTTGTCATTAATAAATGTAAGGCAACTATAAATAAACGGGGACTGCTTTTCCCAATAAGGACAATATTTTCAGAGGCCTTCATACTGAATCTTAACCTCAAATCAGGCTTGACTGATATCCAATAATAAACATTAAAGGGCAAACCATAACTTATATCTCTTAAGACATATGCACCTATGTTCGTTCTTTTAATTTCTTATGCAAAAGCAAACATGAGGGACCCAGCTCTGACAGAGGAGGGCAGCAGACATTCATCCCTTTGTCACCTTTTGATTGAGTTTCCTACGAATGCAGTCCGCATAATGAAAAAAACCTGAATTCACCAGCTAACTCCAATGGAAGATCACCCCCATGGTGGAGAGGGAAATAAAACACAACAGAATGTTATATGTCAAAGTCAGTAGTTAGTTTGACTCTAAGCTGCACTGTTTTGTGGGACTGAATTTCATTAGACCACCTTGAGCTACAACTTTATTTTGAACAACAGGAATAAAACCAGAAGTCACTGGAGTGGTTTTGCACATGCTCAAAGAAGGAGAAAGAGAGAAAAAGAGTCAGTCCAGCAGGTCCATAACATATGGCAAATCAATCTTTCCAGCAGGACTGCATCACACAGCAAGAGCAAAGTTTACAAGTAAATGTACCCTTAAGGTATAAAGACACTATTAAACAGAAGCTAAGAAAGTCAGCATGAAGCAATACACTTTTCCTTCACTATTTGTTTGGTGGTGGTGGTGGTATGTGTGTGTATTAAAGAGAGACTGAAAAACAGATACTACTATTTTTCATTCTCCTAGAGAGAGCAGAGGTTTTAAACTCAATAGTCACTTTTTTTGCAAATAAAAAGCAACACAGCATCTACGATACATAATAGTAATAATAATGGAACACCTATCGGGCTCTTATCATTCCATAGCATAATAATCCTCATTTTGAAGAACAG
>NC_056526.1:172977077-173031771 GCF_019175285.1 Sceloporus undulatus | reverse complement strand
GAGAAAACCTCTTCAAATGCACAGAGATGACACATGCCTGACTAAATATAATCTAGTAATATAAAACATAATATGCTCAAAATGGAGTAAATGTCTTTTTCCTGATAATTTATCATAATGGCTCATTCAGACTCAGTGGAGTTATGTGTACATTAGCTCTTCTACCTCCAAGACATAATTTGGAACAGAGTTTGTTTGTTTGTTTGTTTTAAAAAAATCACTCTATCTAAAGTTTTGATGTTTCAGAAATCTTTTTGCTTCATAGTTTATTGTGGGTTTTTTGGGCTATGTGGCCATGTTCTAGCAGAGTTTCTTCCTGACGTTTCGCCAGCATCTGTGGCTGGCATCTTCACATCTTCTCTAAAGATGCCAGCCACAGATTCTGGTGAAACATCAGGAAGAAAATCTTCTAGAACATGGCCACATAGCCCGAAAAACCCACAAAAAACTATGGATGCCAGCCATGAAAGCCTTTGACTTTTTGCTTCGCTTCCCAAGAGGCTGATGAAATACAAATTAATTTACACGATTGTTACCAACAAAATAAGGAAATACTGTGATTTCCTTCTGCTAAGTGAGCTGAATTTTGGTACTTCTGAGGTGCTTAGTTAGGTGAGTTGGGTTTTGATATCTTGAAGTAAAAGCCAAAAAGGAAGAGTAAGAAAAATATATAATTTTGTTATTCTGTGACTATTGGTCAATGACCGAATAAATTTTACTACTACTATAATTTTGTTCTTTTTGTCTTCACAAGGCATTTGCAGTCTCTTTAGCTAGAGACCACAGAAAGACAGAAACTATTATTGTATTGAGACCCCAAACTCTCCTAACACTATCAGCTGTAAGCAGTTATGTGGCTGGATAGGAAGTTAGAAATGCATACTTTGTGAGGAAATAATACATTCAAAATATAAATTTAAATATGAACTCTTACACAGATACCATGTAAATAAATTTGCAGATGGATGTATAAATGGGATGACGCTGCCTTATCAATTAACACATTGAAAACTGGCACAAACCAGAAACTATTGTCCATATCTATCCATGACTATCCAAGGAAAGACTCACAAATTCCATAGGGACTTTTTCAGATATCATACTAATTTCAGAACTTGTACGTTCACTTCTAGATTGGGGAATTACTAGGTGTAGTAGATATGTGCAAATGGCAAAATTTAATGTTCGCTGTGCAAAATGCTATGCAATTTTAATTGAAGGGAATATCACCTCCTGTACCCAGAGAGTCAGGAAGCTGCAATCCAAACATATCCCCCAAATGGATTAGCACAGCACAGAACAAGACTTGTTTCTGTCACGTTGTGCCAAAGTCTTTTAAATGTAGAGTTGTTTTTTCCTGTACTGCTAAAAAGTGGGGAATTCCTTTTGGATCTACTCCAACAAATGCTTACAAAAGCCCCTTTTAAAAAGTATGAGAAGGTTGATGCTTCATTCTGGGTTTTGGTTGCTATATTCCCCCCCCCTCTCCAAACCCCAATTCCAACAGAGCAGCATTAAGGTGCTTCCACTTACTCTGCATACAAAGCCCATCTGTGCAGTTCTTGGACTGCAGAACAAGACCCTCACAGTCCTTTCCACCATTCTTAGGTGCTGGCGCCGTGCATTCCCTCCTCCGCCAGTGGGTACATTCAGTTCCACATGTAGACCATTTACTCCAAGCTGTCCACTTTCCATCCACTGTCACACAAAAAGGTAAAGATAAATGGTAAGGGGAGTTGGGGAGAGTCAAGTGAAGATAAAATGTGAATTTGCTGTGTATAGGAGTTACAAAACAGCGGAGAAATCAAATACTCTGGTTTATTCAAAACACAGAATATATAGATGAAAATTATATATTTAGAAAGGGGAAAAAAGACTTCAGCAATCCTAAAGGATTACACTTCTGGTCAAATCAGTTTGTGGGCCATTTGTACAGTTTAAGAAAAAGCCTGGATTGTTGGAGTGCACTACTGTGATGAAGCTTTAGGAGGAACTCTTGACATTGCTATCTCCAAGGGATAGAAATCAAATTCCATAAAGAGAGTTGCTAGACTATGAACATATGAAATCCCAAGTATTAACATCCAGGGGACCCCTTGGACCTTCAATCCTGATTTAGGCGGTTTATAGACCACCGCTTTGAGGTGGTCTCCCTCCGGCGCCATTTGCTCCGTGAGGGAGCCACAGCAGCCACACCGCGCGGTTCCCGCACGGAGCAAAAAAGAAGCTCCATTTTGGAGCTTCTTCTTGTGGCGCCTCTATGACGTCCGATACGTAAAGATGGCGGTGCCCGTATGAACAGGGCGCTGCCATCTTGTACGTATTCTATATGTACTAGGGTTAGGGGGGTGCGGAAGCACCGCCCCTTCCTAACCCTAGTACATATAGAATACGTACTAAATGGTGGTGTGTAACCCGCCATTGCTACAGTAATTGAGAGAAGGGTCAGGAGCACATTTAAAGTGTTTTCCTACTTTAAAATATACTTGTAGCATGCAGAAGGAGCAAATTGCATAGCAAACTTCATGACCAACACCTTCATTCGAGCTTGCTGTGATAGTTTAACAGATTAGATGTAATGTCAGAAACATTGGCCTAAATCCAATTGTTAGTATCATTTAGAATAGATTCACTGAATAAATACAAATGTAGTAAGTTAATGTTTATGTAAACTCCATCTTTTTTCTAATTGGAAGTAACAGTTGAATTCAGGCCTTAATAAAACATAATGCCACCCTGAGTCTTCTGTACATTTCTGTACACTTCTAAATCTCAAGTGTTTCTGTTATTGTTGCTGTTGTGTGCCATCAAGTAATTTCTGCCTTACAGTAACCCTATCGTAGTGGTTTCTTGGGAAGATTTGTTCAGATGAGGTTTGGCTTTCTTAGAAGGTGAGAGTGTATGACTTACTCAAGGTCACCCAGTGCATTTCATAGTCACATTGAGAAATGAACCCTGGTGTATAAGTTCATATTTAAATTTATAGTCCAACCCGCAAACCACTATACCATGCTGGTAATCACGAGTGTTTCTGTCTTTGGCTGGATATTCAGAATAGCTTAAGTATTCTGCTGGAGAACCACCAATCTTGATTCTCACCAGTCTTTTTGCTGAGTAAATAGACAAGCCATAAGTTTGATGACAAGGATCCCATTATTGTTTGTTCTAGGGCAACCTTCTACAACCTGGAGGCATCCAAATGTGATAGCCCAGTGCTTCTTAAGGCATTTCATGTGGGAGACCAGCAGTTATTATGTTTTCCCAGTGTGCCAGGGACTAGTATTATAGTTGTGCCCACTGACTACAAGTGTTTGTATTTCCTGTAAACTCTCCAGGGACTACAAGGTGAAGGCTCCTATACCTTTATCCAAATGCTTCAAGCAATATACTTTACTAAATAAACTTCAACTGAGTTTACTAACATGTATTTGGCTCCATACCATTTTATATACTTAAATTCCTGTTTACTTCCAGAGATTTCAGCAGATCTTAGGCTTAAGTCTCTTAATATGTTGAGCTTTGAAATGTTACGTAAATTGTCAGAATGACAAAGGATTCAGATGGGCACAGTTTTGTGCAACAATAGGAATTAATTTACTGTCCACCACTCTGTATATTTATATAACACAAGGAATTTACTTGCTGGAGGAGGAGGGGGAGGAGGACAAAAGAGAGCAAGGAAATAAGTCCTAACTAAAAAGCATTATGAGAGAAGAAAAAGGTATCAGTCAAATGCATGCAAGTAGATAATCAAAATATATAGTATACCTGGACACAGAGTGGTACATGCTATTTTCTGTAAATTTTGGCCTTCACAGAAGGCACCTCCGTTGAGTGGAGCAGGGTTGGTACAGGTTCTTGTACGCTTCTGAGAGCCTTTCCCACAGCGACTGTTGCACACTGACCATTCAGTCCAAGTTGACCACCCTCCGTTGACTGAGAAGTAAAAGAGACAAAGATACTTCAGAGTCACAGCAGACAGTTCATTAAGTATTAGCATCTTAATGATATAATGATTTTACTGTTTCATGTGTTGTGTTGGATTTTCTTGTTGGCCTCTGTTAAAATAAATGCTAAGACTCAAACATTACTGATGCTTAATCACTATACTTACCTGTATTCATGGACTAGTATTTTACTTAAGCTCCTCTCCACTGCATGCTATGCAATTTCCCTTTTGGTTTCCTACTGATTGCCAAACTCTTAAGTTAAATGAATATATTCCAGGCAGCTATCCAGCTGATTTTAAATTCTCTCAACAGAATGTTTATTTTGATTTCAGTTTATATTTGCAACAGAAACATATAATGTATGAATTCTAAAGAAATGAATACAATTGTATATGTTAGCAAAAATATAACTAGCACAGAGGTAGCAAAATGTTTTGCCTTCCAGATGTTATAGTCTACAATTCTCATACTTCTCCCAGCATGTTCAGATTGTGGGAACTGTAATCCAGAATATCTGGAGGCCCAAAGTTTTCCCCACCCTTTCTTTAGTAGATGAATTAACTTCATTATCTAATGAACCTTTAGTCATAAGTGTCATGCATCAAATTTTCAAAGTTTGTAGCATTTACTTCCCTTTCCCCTATTGCTAGCACTTGCAAACAATGTCCCATTACTAGCACTTGCTAGTATTTACTTTATGCATGGTTTGTAACATACATGAAGTAGATATTGTTTTTCACATTGACAGGCATGCTTGTCCACACTGTTCTGAAGCATCAAGCACCCTTCTAATAGATAACTGAACTTCCAGGTTGCACCAATGGAGGCTATTTATTTTACTGATGACAATTCACAAAACAAATAAATGAAAAAACAAATATTGTATTTGCCATGTGACAATAGCTTATTGAGAACCCTGAAGGCTGCCCTGTCATAGCTTGTAAGCAGACAACGGTAGAAATGGATGCATTCACATATGGACAAAAGGAGCCTCTAGCTTCCTTTCTCTTATTTGTTTAGCTATCTCTTTCCATAGTAGCTAATTTTCCACCCAGCTTTCAACTCCTGAGGAGCCCTCAGATATTTCAGTAGGCAAAATCAATGCCAGGGTGCTCCCATATGGTGAGTATAATGTGTACTTCAGTTCTAATTTTATGCTGGCTAAAAGCAACCAGGCTGCTTATTCCTGCTGCCTGCTTTTAAGCCTTGATAAGTGAAACAAAGTTTGAATTCATGGGTAGTTTCCCTAGGGGCAAACATTCTGCAGGAACAAGAAATGTAAACCACTAGAGTATAATTTATTCAGCACCATGTGTTTCAGTGAAAATAAAATCAAACACGTTCATTTTTTTCATGCTTTGTTCCAAAGTTCATTCATGTCCCCAACCAAGATTTTATGTGTTTGGTTGAATTTTTTGTCATCTTATCAGTTGTCATTCCTTTTTGGAATTGTTGCCTTTCCTCTCTTTCTTCTTTGCAGCACAGTTCAACAGGCATTGCGTAGACCAAGTATCTTACTTTTTCTTGATTCACTGACTTTTCAAAAATATAGTGGTACAGTAAATACACATTCAGAAACAGAACTAAGGAACTTGAACAGGTTCCCAACTCACTCCCAATTCCTCACATATACATAGGCCGAATCAACACCTGCAAAATAATTTAACTCCAGTTTGTAGTATCCTGTACTGGTTTCAACCTGGTTTGGCCCATTAGTGACACACTCAACCCTTTTAATCTGAACTCAAATTGATTTTGGAGCCACATATTTTCCTATCTGAAGTCACATTCGTATAAAAAGGGCATTTCTATCTTGGTCCGTGTGTTCAATATTACGGATTATGTTGGGTCACATGACTGCAGCAGTTGCACTGTTTTTCTTCCCTGCATGCTTACAAATGTATCAAACAATAGCCTTTCTTGGTTTTTTTTGTCAATCACCAACTACCAACTTGCACTCCTCCATCCCATCCTCTTCTCATCTGCTGTACAAGAGAGTGAGTGAAGGAAATTTCAACTTTATATGTTGTGGTCTAAACTAGGAGGTGTTTAACTTTCCTGACAGATAGAACCCACACACATATGGGACAGAAGGCGGGTAGTGTGTTGGACTTGGGGTGGATAGAGGGAGTAAGACAGGGGTGGGGCTGAGGAGACAGCCCCTTCCCGCTTCCCTTGAACCTTATACAGTCCCTATTAAACCCAGACCCAGTGAAGCCAACACTGAAAGGGAAATGGGAAGGAGCTCTGTTCTCCTCCCCTCCTCCATCCTGCACCCTCCATCTGCCCTGCAAAGATCCCTTTCCTATAAATATTTAATAAAATATAACACACACACACTCCATAAATGCATTTTTGAATAACTGAAGGCTTTCAAGGCTTCTGAAATTGAGGGATTGCTCAATTATCTGAGGATTACATACATACATATACTGAAGTAAAGAAATAATGAGACACCACACTTTCCTGACCTAGATAACCAGCCACCAATCTTTTTCACCCTTCACCCTATCCCACCCCAGCTTCACCCTGATCCTGATTTGGGAACAGGAAACACATATCAAAAAGCCATTTTTTCCTCATAAGGAGGTAAAAAGTGAGGTTTAAAAAAATGCATTATGGCCTAAAATTCTAAAAACATAATGTGCTCCAACAACACCACAATCAAGGTGGCTACAGTTGTTGTTGTTATTATTGCTAGTGCAGATTGAGCCATAGTCAAGAATTCAGAAATGATGAAAGAGAAAAAGGGAAAACAGATTAAATTTGCTCATGTTAATGCATGCCTTGTACTTTCCATCTGAACTTAATAGTGGTTTTTTTTTTTTTTTTGTAGTGCTGGTATTGTAACAAATATACTAATCAGCTCTATTCAATGAATTTCCCATAGAAAGTGGAATTGAAATCCCTCATTGTGACTTCACTGAAGCAATTGCTTACACTTATGCAAACTGCTAGTCTGGTTGTGAAAGAAAGGTGCAAGCCCTATCAATCTTGTATTTAAATTAATGACAATAAAATACTTAACAAACACCAGTTAGTATATTGTTAAGGAAAGATCTTACCCTCACAATACTTTTATTTTTACCTGAGCAGACAATAAAAGACAGTTTATGCATTGCTTTTAGCCACTTGTTAAACACCCGGAAATTCTTCTCTATTGGACTGCAGCTCCAAACAGGACATTAAAACATAAATGTTTGATAAGTAGACTCATAGGACTTTATGAAAATCCGCATGCTAGTGACACTTGCCAACAAAAATAATGTACCAGATTATAAAGAGGGATCATAAACATATGTAGAGTTACATGACCTCTTTGCTTTCTTCCTTTTGCTTTAGGGAAGAAAATAATATTAAAGATTATTTGACAAATGATCAAAAACTTATTTCTTGAATGCTGAATAATACTACTACTACTACTAATAATAATAATAATAATAAAAATTTATAGCACGCCTCTCTCCAGAGGATCGGGGCAGGTTACAACCCTGACCAAAAAAGTTCTGAACTGATAAGAATCTTTGCAGTTTGGGTCTTGTTTTGCACCAAATTCATTCTTCATCTTCTCTCTCTCTCTCTCTCTCTCTCTCTCTCTCTCTCTCTCGCTTTTATACAGAAAATAGCATAACAGTAACAGAAATTCTGTTTTCTGCACAAAATACCATGCATAAATCTTGTGCTTAATAAGGCCCCAAATGGCAGCATTTTCTGCACAGTTTTTTTTGGTGCAGAAATGTTATTTCCAGGGCACAAAATGTCATTTTTTTTCTTGCAGAGAAAATGCTAATTTCTGTGCAAAACAAAAAAAAAAAAACAGAAAAACAAACAAAAAACACACGTGAATCTTGCACAAAATAACCAAATAGTCTTTGAAAACTAAAGCTTTTGAAGACTTTCTCAGCAGGGAGAAAATTGCTAGAATTACTTGTTGCTGTCCTTGAGATTGAAATAAATGAACCATTTTACAGCTTGAATTTGTTAAAGAGGAGTTTAAGAAGGACATAAACTTTAGATGACATCAAATTACTAGATGTAGGGTCCTGGAGAAAAAAATGACAGTCTGGATGCTAAAACTACATATAGGAAATTTAGCAAATATTTAATGCTGCAGTTTCATCGACACGAGACAGAATTATCTCTCTTACCATATACAATGACAGCAGCTGTTGTACTCTTCCTCTTTGCCACAATGTTTTTGGCCACACAAGTATAATTCGCTGTATCAGAGAGACGTGCCTGCTTTATAATCAAGTTGTGGTCTATAGTAATATAAAAATTCCGGTCTTCTACAGGATCAATCACCTCTTCATTTTTCAGCCATTCGACCTGTTGAAATTCACAAAATAAGGTTAGCAGCCCTCAATAAAACAGCACAGGCAGGTTCATCACAGAGTGCTCAGAAAGACCATGGTAGGAATCCATTATGCCCAGTCTCAGAGGCCATGATTTTTCAGGACATGAATATGATAGAATATCAGTGATATAAATCTTTGTTTTTCTCTTCCTTTTCACATGAAAGAATGAATAAATGCAAATGTTTTCTTGTCACTAGGCGAGATTAAGAAAGTTTTGTGTATTTTTCAGTAACCTTTTTTTTTACTTTGTGACTTTTTTGTTGAAAAGTTGTTCAAGATGCCATAAACATTAGTTTTGTACAAAACTATTTTCATGTCCTGCTGGAGGACCTAAACATTTCTGTAGCCCAGACCAGACTTTCAGCGGTGACCCAGAGGACCTTCTCATCAGCCACTCCCAGGCTCTGGAACAACCTACCAGATGAGACCCGCCATATTACCACCTTGGAAGCCTTTTAAAAGGCTATTAAGATTGATCTCTTCTGGCAGGCCTTTCCAGACTAGGTTAGATCCATTAGACTTGCCTCCCCCCTCTAATGAATACCTCTATTGTTCTGATATCAAAATTGATTGATACCATCCCCCACCCCCCTCATTTCTTGCACTAATCTGCCCAAAATTTTAGTATATTCTTATTGGACAGTTTTAAATTTTGATGTTTAATCTCTTTTTATGGGTTGATCACTGTGTTTATGATTGGGGGGAGGGTTGGGGTTTTGGGGGTTTTAAATTATAATTTTTAATTGTTAGATGTTTTAATTATACTGTTGGAATCTACTTTGATTCCTTTGTGAAAAAACGGAATACAAATAATAATAATAATTATTAGCCATTTGTACGTCCTCCAGTGCAATTCTATGACCAACATCTGGAAGATGTTGATCAGAAGCGTTGCACTAGAGGACCTAGACATTCCTAGAGAAGCGTCCTCTCAGATACTTTTTTTCTTTGTGCGTTTTCTTTGTGGGGTTACCTGTGCCCCTAACCTTAGTGAATGTGGAGGGAACACTGTACTGTCTTAGATGCCTACACACATAGATCTTACATAGATGTATAGATCTTACAACTGGTATATTATCTAGAGTCACATTTACAGCCTCATGCATTATTCACTTATTTCTTTTTTTCAACAGTTTATAGAGCAAAAGAGAGAAACAGTTAAGGATCTAAATATGTGCTTTCTAGTTGCACAATCCTGCATTCATTTCTCCTCTAAAGAAGCATCTCCTTCTTCCAGAGCTGCCTGAGGTATGCTAGTCTAACATAACTTGGCTGAACACTCAGTAGCTTATTTGCTTTTTAACTAAACATGCTTTCGAGGCCAAAGATTGATCAAAGCTGTGCCTTAATGTCACTGATCATTAGAATGAATGCCCAGCACTTTAATCTAGTAAAGAGAGGGGGGAAGCCCACAAAATATTCCCTGAGCCCAACCAACCTAATGAAACAGAAAGAGGTCTCACTACTACTACCCAGTCTGTCCAGACATACATTCCCCTTGACACTAATCTATCTGAACATCTGCACAGGAACACTGTAAGCCAACAAACTTTAGTCCATATTATTTCAGTCACATAGAAGTGACTAGGATCAGTCATTCATCCAGGCAGTTCAGCCGTTCCTGTTTTGATTAGCATAAAGCTTGATTCATTCCTTAGGAGAACCAGACAAATTCCAGCAAATTAGCAATTTCTCCATGACAGGAGTGTGCCCATTCTGATCAGCTATTCCATTTTAACATGTAAAATGATATTTTTCTCAGAAATATGCAAAATTCTGTGCTCAGTCAAGTATGTCAGCTGCTATCTTATCATTCAGTGTCTTATTTGCTTAGGTGCAGCTAAATATGTCATGTATCCTCACTGTGAGCTATTGCGCTTGAGCTGTTGTGAGGTTATAACAAAAGTTCTATTTCTGAGGGGCTTTTTGACATATGCAGTCCCTGAGAAAGAAATACAGTCAACCCTTTATTTGGATTTTGGATCCAAGGGGGTTCCTGGAACTCCCAGCAGATACCAAGGGCCCATATTATTAATTCAGGAACCAAGCTTTGGATTTCTCTAACAGGTTAAAGCAATCAATAACAATAGGTCATGCTCAGTGATGGCTTCTATGCTGATATCTGGCTGCACCTATTTAGTGCATGTCAGGCACATATCACAATGCATTCATCATCCTAATCCGTTCCATTGTAAACACTGCAACCAACACACAGTCTGTACACTCTGCAACAAGCAAAAGCACAGGATGCTGTTCTTCCATTGCTGCATAAATGTGCTTTCCCTTTGCCAGCTTCCAAGTGCAACTGTCAAGCCTAAAACAAAACCTTATATAAATCTCAGTTAGACTAACCAAAAAAGGTTTAAAAAATGGGTGCAAATTTTTGAAATCTCCAGATCTTTTAATCAAAAAAAATGGCAGGAAAGGGAAGGGGGAAAAAAGGGGGGGGGGGATAGCCTCTAATTTTATGCCCCCCCCCCTTTGTGAGTACAGAATGCAGTCACATAGCAAAATTGATCTGGTCCTCTAAAATGCTATAAAAGTGATGCAACCGGGGGGGGGGGGGTAAAGTTCTTTCAGAGCTCTTCATCAGTACAGAAATCAGATGATGGGGAAACATTCAAAATTAATTACTGTATCTGCAAAATTAATCACTATCTCTGCAGCTGAATGTAAGAGGTGTTAAATAATATCAGTGTCCAGCATGCTGGGAAGCACAGTTAGGAGCTTATCACTCAGCATTTTAAACTGGCTCCAGCCTCCTTGGCCGGAGCTGGGATGCAGGATTGAGGCAGGGACTATTGTACACTAAATCACTGCCGAATCAATGGCTGCCATCAGCCTGGGTCCCAGCTGCACTCTGCCAGCACTTTTTAGAAGTCAGAAAGCTTTCCGGCTTCTAAAAAGCGCTGGTGGAATGCGGCTGGGACCTGGGCTGATAGAAGCCGGCAGTTCAGTGGTAATTTAGTGAGTGATAATCCCCACCGCTATCCTGTGTACCAGCTCCAGGCCAGGAGGCTGGAGCCAGTTTAAAATGCTGAGCAATAAGCTCCTTAATAACTGCTCTCCATCTCCACCAATAAGTGGCCTGTCCCATGTATTTTCCCCCCAAAGAACACGTGTTCCTGACATAACTGAGAGAACAAGCAGAGGGAAACATGGCACTTTCCATAGCGGCACAGCTGGAGATTAAATTTAGGTGACACTCGTGATTAAAGTCACATGCACCCAAATTGTAAGTAATAGCAAGTACTTGACCTAAGTGGAGTCTTTAGAACCTTTAAAAAAAAAAAAAACTTTTTTGGACGCATGCAATTGTCTTCAATGAAAACAAATTCTCTGACAATAATATATTTAAATATATTAAATGAATAATTTAGTTGTTAAATAGGGAATAATACTTTGTTTGATTCATGAATTCACTATAACAACACATGACAAAGACTGTAAAATTATTTGCATACTTCACTTGCTGTTGAGACAATACCAAATAAAACCAGGATGTCTTTCAAAGTGAACACCATCTCCCATGAAGGATCAGCATAAACACTAAAGATATAGGAGCATATTCTGAAACACTAGTCTAAAAGAAACACAGTGTGACATTTATTCATTCAGACAACATACGATAAAATGATTGTGAGGAAAGATTTGGTACAGATTATGGATTCCAAGAGCAGAGACCAGTGGCCTCATTATGAGGGTGTTGGGAGTGCAGATCACCACTGCTCCTCAAACGTCTACTTTTTGGCAGAAAGGGGCTGTGGCATTCACATGCTTCCCTTTAAAATGCTTTAAGAGATGTTGGGAGTGAGGTGAAGCTCAGTGGGAGGAGAAAGGAGAGGCCACAGAATGTTTTAAAATTCAAATTTTAAAAAATTAAATTTATTTTTTTTGAAATTTTGAAATTTTAAATTATTTTACAATTTTCTTTTAAAGCATCATGTTTTAACCAAATCTTCACTATGCATATTTAAATACATTTGTATTATTATTTAGGTTGTGCATATGATATTGTGTTTATGTCACAACTATTAGCATTACACTCAGTGGTATATAGGAATTAGGATTTACGAGTAGCATTAGTGAATTGCTAAGGATTCTCTATGGAAGAGGTCAATTCTGTATGGAGGGGGGAGTGACACCATGAGTTACCACACCAGGCGACACCAACCCTAGAGATGCCACTGGCAGAGACCAAACTAGGGAATTAGAAGGAGTATAACTGCTCTTATTGTTAAAACAACCACCTTTCCCCCCTTTCCCCATCAAACTATTAAAACAACCTGTTAACGTTGATTGACTAATGCAGCAAGTGAGAAAAAAATTAATATGAATATCCTGAGATGGAAAATCATTATACCCCTCAATTTACATTGTCTAGAGATGGAAAAAGGAAAGGAAAATAGCTTAGTATAATATTATACAGGTAAAGATACTATAGACACAGGCAGAAAAGAATTGTAAAGTATCTTACCCATATAAAGCCATATCAAAACAGTGCAAAACTCTTTTGGTACAGAAAGCTGTGTAGCACTCCACAGAAATACATCTTGTTCTGCACAAAATACTGGGGTTTTGCACGGTCATATTTTTCAAGCAAAATAAAAATAATTGTTTCTCATCCAGCAGAGAAAAAAAACCTTTTGAAATTGTTTATTCATGCATGTAAATTTTTTAAAAGTGCATATTTTATCTCTCTTTTTTTTATACCAATATCTTAGGTAAACGTCACTGGTAAAATATTTGTTTTCACCTCTTTTCTTAAAATAAACATTTTGCTATGTCTTCAGAGCAATGTTAATAATGTCTTCCAAAATGAAGCATCCACTTCTAGAGAATGAAAATCCAAACTATTTGCCAATGTTTTATGTGTGTAATTTATCACAAAAGACAGGATATTGCATTTTAAGCTCCTTGGGGCTTTGACCCAAAGCACTGAATCTACTTGCAGTGTCTTTTAAAAATGAGTCAGTTATAATGCCATTGGTAAGAGTAATATTACATGCAAAAGAAATGCTCCAGACCAGAAAAATGCACATTGCAATAATCTCAGGAGCATTAAAATCTATTTGCAATAAAAACACTTTCAGCTTTTTTTTTTTTTTTAAAAAAACAACCCACTCTCATATCAGTAATTTAGGATCTTTCTAATAGTAGATTTCTATAGTTTGTGCTTCCTTATATTAGCTACACTTATGTTGAGATCAACTGTCTAAGCGAAAACTACTCAGGAATCCATTTATCTGTTAGTAAATTACTCTGACCCTTCTCCTCATGCATACACGGCTTCCTCCATTTTTTCTGCTCATCTACCTTGTGAGGTCAGTTGGTCTGAATAGAGTAAATGCTTTTGCTCGCATGATATGAAAAGAAGTGATACGATAGCACTGTTTAAATATTTGAAAGAATGTCGTACTGATGAAGGAGCATGTTTGTTTTCAGCAGCTCCAGAGACTAGGACCCAGAGTAATGGATTCAAACTACAGGAAAAGAGATTCCACCTCAATATTAGGAAGAACGTCCTGACAGTAAGAGCTGTTTGATAGTCCAATAAACTCCCTTGGAGTATGATGGAGTATCCTTCTCTGGAGGTCTTTAAACAGAGGCTGGATGGATATCTGTCAGGAGTACTTTGATTGTGTCTTCCTGCATGGCAGGGGTTTATTTATTTCATTTGTATGCCATCTTTGAGGGCCCTTCTATGACCCCCAGTGATTCTCATGAGTGACAGGCTCAATAATGTTGTGAATTTTTATTAAAAATGTAAATAACAGCTGCAATGCACAAGTTGTGTGGGTGTAGTGGACTGGGAGGGACTAGCATTCGAACCGTTTGCCCATGTTATGTCACAATCTGGATTCCCACACCAATGGCTGCTATTTGAATTTGAGAGAGAAGCTCCTTAGAGCCTTCCCACTCTGAGATGTGTTTTCAGTCTCCTTTCCTCTTTCCTGTAGTGGATAATTGTTCATTTCATAGAATCATAAGAGTTAGTAGGGCCATATAGTCCAATTTTTGTCATTCAGGACTACACAACTGAAGCACTCCTGAAAAGCAGTCCATCAAACCTCTGATTAAAGACCTCCAGTGGAGGAGAGCCCATCCCATCTGAGACAGTCCATCTGACTCTGGAACAGCTCTTAAAGAGGTTCCTCCTTTTAAACGTTTTTTATTGAATATAAAAAAGATAAACATATACATAGAGGTTCCTTCTAATGTTTCAATAGAAGCTCTTTTCTTGTACTTTGAGTCCATTGGTTCATGTTCTAGACTCTGGAGCAGCAGAAAACAAGCTTGCTTCATCTTCTAACAGACATTCCATTCCATGCTCCATTCTTGTAACTGACCGTGCTTCAATGACCCTCATTTTACCCCTCAATCTTCTCTTCTTCAAGGTAAATATACCAACTGAATTGAACCCTGAAAACAATTTCCATTTCCTTATTGGGGGGCTGCATTCCAGAGGGTGGATGCCACCACTCAGAAACCCATGCCATATATTTATGAAAGTATGCAATAATATTTTATTTGCTTGCTAAACTTTCAACAGCATTCTCATTCTAGCAGACCACCTTAAAATCTATCTGCATGATTCTTCCAGTAAAGAACCTGAAAGAAAGAAAAATTGTTTGGTAAATCCTTCCTTCCTTCTCTCTCTCTCTCTCTCTCTTTATCAATCTCTCCTGTGTTTCTAAGGCATTTGCAGATCTTTCAAGACTGAGCATACACATTGAAGAAATGGGCAATCCAAGGTGGCAATAATTCAGAATGCTTTGCACCTCATACTTCCAGCTTCCCCGCAGTCCTCCATTCTTCTCCCTGGTGGGAGACAGATGTGTTGTCTCTAATTATTTGCTGATTGGCATCAGGAGATATATTATCATAATTGGCACATTTGTTCTAGTTAACAGAGGGAACCTGCCACATGTCACCCGACATGAAATGTGACAACAACAGTTAACAGCAAGGGGGGGGGCAACACCTCAAAACTCTCCCTTATAGCCCTAATCAGACCTTTCTCTCTTTAGAATGTTTTGAGCAACAGTGTAATATTAAAATAATTTATCAGATGTACAAACATGATAACACAATGAGGTTTTCCTTTTAATATGTGCTTGGATTTATTTTATTTATTTTGTGTTTTATGGATCAGTGTCACAAGGTTGGTTCAGCTAACCAATTAGATTAATCAACTCAAAAGGCACTTTAAATGATTAGATAGCATAAATAAATTAATAAATAATATATATTTTTCAACTTTTTTAAAAAAGCAAGTACTTACAAAAACAATGGACTGCAGTATTATCTTACTTAAAGTGCTCCACTCATTCCTATGGAGAAAATGCTTTTCAAAAGATTGTGTCTGCTCTAACCCACGTGTGTATCACATAAAAAATTTGAATAACTATGGATTGGATGGTAGTCTGCCAATTATTTATTCATCATCACAACTGAGAGGCAGGAACATGTTGCCTTATCATTACAGCCATAGCAATAGCAAGTACATTTCTATACTGCTTATCATTGCACTTAAGCACTCCCTAAGTGATTTACAATGTGTAAGCTAATTGCCCCCAACAAGCGACTTGGAAGGATGCAAGGCTTGGTCGAGCCCCTGGCTGGTACTGAACTCACAACCTTGAGGTTTGTGAGTGAGTGGCTGCAATACAGGCATTGAACCACTGTGCTACCCGGGCCCCATGGGGTGCTTTGTTTTTCATTTCATATGTATTTTATTAAAACTCATCTTACTAATTAGCTGTGTTTTCATTAGTTAAGAATGTTTGCAGACTGGGTGGTAGTTTTCCAGTTAGTTGTCCATCATCACAACTGAGAGGTAGGTACATGTAACGTCATCATTATGGGGTGTTTTATTTTTCTATGGATCACACATTTTTCACATTGA
The DNA here is from genome assembly GCF_019175285.1 of Sceloporus undulatus. Classification (NCBI taxonomy): domain Eukaryota; kingdom Metazoa; phylum Chordata; class Lepidosauria; order Squamata; family Phrynosomatidae; genus Sceloporus; species Sceloporus undulatus. Next base: position 173,015,554 of record NC_056526.1, on the reverse strand, counting down.
TTTCCCCAAATGACCCCCCACTACATTTTACTGTAATTTCAATAAGGTCACTAAACTCTATGCAAATAATCAGTTGCCTCACTCACTGACCAATAACGTTCCTAAAAACCTTCTCTATTGTAATCAAGGCTGTTGGAGCCTTGCAATTATCCACTCAGATCCTGAACTGGATGATAACAATCACATTTTAAATCACAGAAGCAATCACATTTTAAAACAAAACAAGAATTAAATTTTGGGACCCTATTTCATGATTGTTTATACAGAATCCTTGAAATTTATGTGGTCATTGTAAACTGACAGGCATCTTGAAGGCACATATATATACATTTGATAGTTGTATTATAGTGCACAACATCTGCAAATAAGATGCTAGATGCTTTCTATGTAGGTGTTGAAGAGAAATACAGTTGGCCCTCTACATTTGCGGCTTTGGCTTTTTCAGATTTGACTTTGCAGTTTTAATTAATATGTTCTTTCTAGGAATGTCTATGTAATCCAACGCAATTCTGCTAGAAGTTGATCATAGAGTTGTGCTGGAGAATCTAGAGGTTTCTAGAGAAAACACTGCTCTAGGCATTTGTAGGTCCTCCAACATGATTCTATGGCGTTTTACAGACCGCCCAAAAGGACAATCTGCTGTCGCCCTTGTTTGCTGCACGAGGGAGCCGCAGCGGACAAACTGCGTGGTTCCCCTGCGCAGCAAAAAGAAGCCGCAAAAAGCGGCTTCTTTTTCCGGTGCAGTTGTGATGCTGCAAGGCGCCAATGGCGCCCTTGCGGCATCACAAGGGCGCTGAGATGTGCAGACGCTAGGCGTCCATCATGTCAAAATGGCAGTGCCCATGTGTATAGGGCACCGCCGTTTTGACACCCTCATCATGTGCGAGGGGCGAGGGGCGTCTAAAAGTGTCGCCCCTCGCACGTGACGATGGCGCCTCTATGGGCCCGTCTATAAAGCGCCCCTGATTAACCTCTGGCAGATGTTGACCATAGAGTTGCACTAGATGACCAGGAGATTCCTAGAGAGGTGTCCTCTTAGATAAAAATAATAGTGTTTTATTGACATTTTATTGTTGTTTTTTGAAACTGACTGGTAAGCAAATTAAATCATTAGTTTCATAGTCATGAGATATGAATGTGTATTTTTTTCTTTTCTTTTTCTTTTTAAAAGAGGGAATCTAAAAATTATATATCTACAAGATATTGCCAGTATACACTAAGAATAAAAGTTCATGAGCAAACCATAGTGACATTTTGTCAATTGCCATTACAGTTGTTTATTTCGCACTGCCAATGCAGAGAATTTGTGTTATGGAAAAACTTCTGTAATTGCACATATGTCTATGTTAGAGATTCACTGAGTGCCAATGACTGTAATTTTTAAAGAGACAGTCGTGATAGTCTGTTTTAGCATAATACAAAAAGTGGATGGAGATGAAGGACATGAGCAGCACTTCTGAGATGTATTTCAGCATGAGGTTGTGTGGATATTAGTCATTTCTAGTGTCTATTTGAGGAACTGGATTGATAACCATTAAAGATATAGAGACAAGAAAAAGAAGATAAACCAAGCCTCTTAAAGATCAAGAAAGAAAAAGGGGAAGCAAGGTATCTCAGTAAATGAGGGTAAAGAGGGCATGGGAGATGACAAGGAAAAACAAGGTGGGGCAGAGCCAGCTGGGTTCAGGGATGAAAAGTGGAAGCTGGCACTTTGCCCAAACATTCAGCTGCTGCCCCTCTTTATGATCAAGGTTCCATCACAAAGCCTCCCTTTGTAACTATTAAAAGGCACCTCACTTTTTAAATATATAACCTCTTCTCTACCTTATTGATATACCTTCCCAAAGATGTGCCCTCTATGCGTCACATAGCTCAGCAAATGACAATGCCACTTCCAAGCCAATCGGTATTCACAGCCATCTCTTCTTTCAGCTTTCTTGTCTTGGTATAAAAGCTTTCCTTTTCTGAACAGAATACAAAATGCTGCCAGGTTGACAAAAGCGCCTGCATGGAAATGCATACACACAGGAGTTCCAATTAAGGGATAACGGCAGTGAAAACAGGAGCCACTCTCATCAAACAAAGCAAACAGCAGTTATATTAACAATCAATTAGATGCAGCAGCCACCTGATGCTGCATATTTGGATAAGTCCCAGGCTGCTCTGAGCTTTCTGCCCAGACAATGCCAGCTGAGAGAATTTGTGTCATGCTCATCCTAGCTTGGCAAGCAAATGTGTTCACTTGACACTATACTGTGACTACCATTCCTCCTCCACTCACCTTGCATCTAACTTGATCTAAGCAGGTACAACAGAAGTTTTTAAGCCCAATTGGGTCACCAAATTTTACAGCTGATGCTGTCCAATTAAACTCTTATGGAGAACTGGCCCCTTTATAATTAGCAAAGCAATTATCCTCTTGTTGAAAGTGCAGCAAATTACATATTCCAATGCAAAACTTCATTTAGCTGCTTATGGCATATTAACTAATCTTACAACTTGCTGATGTTTTGATCTATAACCTTATTGCAAGGAGTTAATTTCATGAAGTTGCCTCACTCTGAGACAATTTCTCACTCCCAAGGAGACTGGGGCAGCTTTGAAAGGAGCAAAAGTGATGAGAAAAAGGATTAATTTTCCTAATAACTCTGCTGTGTTACTCTGGAAAAATCCCAGTAAGTGCCCTGGGAGAAGGATGTTGACTTTTAAGAAATATTGACGTGATTTTTTAAAAAAAGGATCAAAAAAAAAAAAAAAAAAAAAGATGGAGATACAAGTGAGTTCTATAACCTTGCTTTACAAAATCCCACTCCACCAGCCATAACACTGCTATGGAACAACACATTTTATGGAACTGTTAAAAGCTCAGCCAGAAATGTTTCCAAACTCTAGCCTACAAATATAACGACAAATAAATCCAGGGAGTCAGCTGAACCGATTATCCTTTAATGTATTATTTTACCACTGGACTTGCTCTTCAGTGTTAAAGGCCAATGAAAAAAATTCTATTTGGATATGAGAATGTGGTAGAGAACATAAGCCCAGAATGCTCACAACCTGTGTCATGAAAGTTATTTTATACAATTGCTATCACCACTGGTAGCATAACATTTAACCATTTTTAAACCCAGTGGGTCAAATTCATGTTCCAGAAAGATACAGGGAGGGGCAACTTGATTCTATACACTGAAACATTAAAAATGGATAAACTTAATGCACCAGGAAAAGCAAACTTACATTGTATGGTTTGTGGGTTAGTTCCTATATCATTTCAATATAATGTAGAGTATAAATATAGGCCATGTTCCACCCTCACAGAGGCAGAAAATAGAAGATGAGACAACAGTAAAATAAAATTCAGCAAGACAAAAATAAAGGAAAAACATACCCTAATGAATTCCACTGTTCCCAGAATGCAAGATGCTTTAATTTCCTTCAGATGAGATTAGCCTACTGATAATCAAGACATATCACATCTACTCTGTTAAATCAAGGTTTGTTTAGGAAAGGAAATAATGGGACAGATTTTGGTCATAATGTTACATTTGCCAGACACAAATGATGGCAGCCAGGATTGGAGGAGGATAAAAAGTTCTGTTTTGACATTTTTCCCCTGTGGAAAATGGCTGAAATTTAGGAACACTGTTCAAACCTATGCCATTGATAATGCCATGCAATGCCTACATTTTAGGACTAGTTCTATATGGATTCTGCCATATACAACCAAGAGACAACCAAATATGTCTCTGCAGATTAAAATTGGATTTTTCACTCTAGGTATGATTTTATAAGCTAGATGTTTACACTTTTCTGAATACAGTCAGCCTTCCACATTCACAGATTCTTTATCCTGGGATTCAACCATCCACAGCTTGAAAATATTTTTAAAAGGTATAAATTCCAAAAAGTAAAGCTTGATTGTAACATTTTATATAAGGGACACCATTTTACTATGTCATTGTATTTAATGGGAACATCCACAGATTTTGGTATCCATGAGGGAACCAAACTCCAGAGGATACCAAGGGATCACTGTATTGCAATGTATTTAAATTAAATATGCATTTAAATATGTATTCTAAGACAAAACACATAACAGCAGAGAACAACAAATAACATGTTTCCCTTTTTTCTTAGCAGAGTAACTTGAAATACTGTTAATAGTCCCTGACTGTATATTGTTTATTTTATATGTCTTGACTTGGATGCCAATGGTCACAGATAGCTATCTGACATCCAACAGTTGCTTTTTATGGTATTAACTATAATAATATAATAAAAGTCTTCAAACAAATGAATGAAATCCTAAATAAAGAACATATTCATCTCCTAATTAAAATAATCACATAAATCCTTCAGCAGACCAACTTATCTTTCATCACTCCACTTTTTCTTCTTCAAAACTTTATCTTGCCCATTACAGCTAGTGGCAGCAATAAAACCAAACATTAAGGTATTTATACTCATTTATGTTTGGTCCTTTGTTCTTTTAATAGCATTGGAGGGAGTCTACACAGCAGCCCTATTAAGCTAATCTCCTATCTGGGTGTTTGATCTCCCTCCTCACTTTAAAAAGAAAAGAAAAGAAAAGAGCTCTTCAGAATAGCTACTGACTAGATGACTCTTGGACTTGCCAAGTGTTAATTGGTGTCTGCCCCGACATCAGTACAAATAGCTTTCACAGCCAATTAGCTTGCAGTCATCAATCTTTTAGGCTTGACAAAGTGAAATTATGTTGCATGGTCTGGAAGAATATCAGATATTAGCAGGCCAGCTCTTGGATGATTATTCAAGAGGAGTGTTCAGAGAAACATAGTACAGTGGTGCCTCGGGTTACGAAATTAATTCGTAACGCGGCCGCTTTCGTAACCCGAAAAGCCTTCGTAAGCCGAATTGCCATAGGCGCTAATGGGGAAAAGCCGCGATTCCGTGCGAAAAAGCCGAAAAAAGCACCAAAAGTTTTTTCGTAACCCGAAAAAACATTCGTAACCCGAAACAATAATTCCCTATGGGATTTTTTCGTATCCCGAAAATTTCGTAACCTGGGTATTTCGTATCCCGAGGTACCACTGTATACTAGGAGGACTCAAGCTTTGTCTCCATCCTACAAGCTTATCTCGCCTAATCACAAATTTGGGAGCTAGGGCCCAGGCTTCAGTTATTTTTTCATGACAGAAATGTAGCATATACTTGTACAAAGGCATCGGCCACTTTATTATGTTTCAGGGATGAGCCCTTCAGAATTTTAAAGAATTTATTTTAAAGCAATACTTATATTGTATCATAAGTAACATATGCTAACACTAAAAGCAGAGTAAACCAGGTCTGTAAACAAGTCAATGGAAAATTACTGTTTTACAAAAGAAAACAAAATCAATATATACTGTATATATAGTAGTCTGTTCCAAGCTCACTATAGTTAGTTACTTATACGCTAAAACAAAAATGAACTGTGGTAGTTGTTAACTTCCCTCAAGTTGACCATGACTCATGCTGACCCCATGGATGAAACATCTCCAAGACCCCCCCCCCATCCTGCACTGCTCTGCTCAGGCTCATGACCTCCCTAACTGAGTCTACATATGTGGTGTGGGGTTGTCCTCTCTTTCTGCTGCCCTCTATCTTATCTAGCATTATTATCTTTTCTAATGAGTCATGCCTTCTCATGATGTGGCCAAAGTATGGCAGCCTCAGTTTCGTCATCTTGGCTTCCAGGCAGAGTTCAAATTTGATCTGATCAAGGACCATTAGTTTGTCTTTTTGGCTGTCCATGGTATCCTCAGCACTCTTCTCCAGCACCAGATATCAAATGAGTTGATTTTCTTTCTGTTGATATTCTTCACTGTCCAACTCTCACATCTATATATGGTGAGGGGGAATATAACATCTTGGACGATTCTAACTTTAGTGCTTAGGTGTATATCTGTACACTTTAGGATCTTATCTAGTTCTTTCAAGGCTGCCCTTCCCACTCCTATCTTCTTATTTCTTGACTGCAATCCCTGTTCTTGTTTGATTCAAGGTATGGGAACTCTTTAACTATTTCAATTTCCTCATTATATATGATGAACCTATGTAGCTCCTCCATGGTCATTATTTTGGTTTTCTTTATGTTCAGCAATAACCCTGGATTTGTACTTTTTTCTTTGACCTTCCTTAGTAATTGTTTCAAGTCTGTAATGTTTTCTGAGAGTAGCATGTTGTCATTCATGTATCGTGTTGATTTTCCTTCCTTCTATCTACATTCATCCTTCTTCTGAGTATAGACCTGCTCTTCATATGATGTTTTGTATGTACAAATTGAACATGTAGGAATTTAGAATGCATCTTTGCCTGACCCCTTTGCCAGCTGGGAACGATTCTGTTTCTCCATATTCTGTTCTAACAGTAGCCTCTTGTCCTAAGTACAGATTTTTCATCAGGACTATCAGATGTAGTGGCACATGCATATATTTAATTGTCCATGGTTTTTTGTGATCTATGCAGTTAGAGGCTTTGTTACAGTCTATGGCTCTGGAGATCAGGGTTTAAATCCCAGCTTTGCTATACAAACCCACTGGGTGACCTTGGGCAAATTGAACTCTCTGAAATTAAACAAAACGTGTGCTAAATCCTCAGTTTCATGGGCACCGCAGATACAAGTTCGTTCATTGTAAGGAATACCCTGGAATCTCCCATATCTTACCATGGTGTCAAGTTGGTCAAATCCAGCTCAAGTAAATGCCTATCTCAGGTGTTTTGGGATCTGAATTTTTAGATAGTTTGCCATTTGAAAAGACTGTTTATATCGGCTCTACCATTTTAAACTGCCTACCATGCTAAGGGTGGCTATATCTTTTTGGGCCTCAATGTCCAGGGTTCTCTGTCTTGATGTAAGTTAATGAAATAATTTTGGTTTGGGGGATTTTTTTTTCACATAGTAGAAGGATAATGAAGTGAATGTCGTATGTGAAATCGCACCCTGTTTATTATTTCAGATAGCTTTTTTTTAGTGCTTAGTAATTAGAAATCAAAATCACAGACACATAGGAACTTAAATGCATGAAGAGTACAGTGCGAACAAAAACTTAAAGGCTAATGATCCCCTCCCATCCCTATTAATCTTTTGGCTAAGATATAGACAAATAGTTGATGGGAGAATCCGTTGAAGATTATAAAATAAGAAGGAGAATGACATACACTGAACAATTTCAAGTTCATAATTGCCCGCTATATGTAGAGAAAGCCCAAGATATTCACTAAATGATAGTTCAAAAGGGCCCACTTGTTATCAATAGTATTATCATGCAATTAATAAAATTATGTAAATATGGTTGGTACTTGCTAAAAATATAATCATATTAATCTAAACTACACGTACATAGTAGATGGGTAAAGTAAGCACTTCATATTGGAGAAATATTATCATAAAGGTCAGATGTTATTACTGTAGGTCAGAAATTTTAAAGGTCAGATGTTATTAATATTATAAAGTGGTTATGAGATAGCAGTAAATCTGCTTCTAATTATTGTGGGCTCTAAGAAACCACATGGGTTAGGAGAATAGAATTTGGTTGATAAATGTGTTGATCACTGCAGAAATCTTCTTGGAAACAGATATATGCTTACCCTCAATAACTGAATGGTTATGTAATTTGACAAACTGTGTTAATGAATCAATTCACTAAAAAATATATGGGATGAGAATAACTATTGTCAATGCTCATAAAATTGCAGCCATCTATATTATGTTAGAATATGATCTAGTGTAGAGAAAATGGATGATAAAAACCATTGTCAATGGTGTAGCATAACGTCATTCAAAATGGGCCTGGCTGCCTACATTTCCACTAAGCACTCCATTCTTAGAAGGCTTCCTCCTTACTGTCCTTCCATCAGCAAGTTAAAACGTTTTAAAAAAATTCCATCAGGCTTTAAAAATAGACAGAAATGGGCTTTTAACTGTGTGCTTTTTCAGGTAGCTTTTTATCTTCTCCTTTTCATGTATTTTAAATTGTTTTAATTCAATAAAATGTTTAACTGTACTTTAAAATAACTTTTTTAACTGATTCTTTGGTATTTTAATCTGTATTTGTTTTAATATCTTTTATGTGGTTGTGAGTCCCAGTAATGGGGAAAAGGCAAGATAGAAATGAAATGATGATAATGATTCAACAGATACACATGACAAAAGTAAGAGTTTGCATTCTATTAATCATGCTATTTCTCCTCTCCCTCTCCCCCCCCTCTCATTCTCTCTGGCATGCATTCATTTTTCTATTTTTTATTTTTTCGGGGGAGACAGAGCTAGCTCTTAAGACACTGGGAGGTATGATCTGTGTTATATCCACAGTACTGCACACAGACAGTCTGCCAGTCATGACTAATCTCACTTCCTAGCAAAGGTAATGAAGTCTCTAAGTACCTCCATGCATCTGCAATATGACATGCCTGTTACAAGTAATCTTGTCACTGTGCAACAGCTGGCTGGTAAGATGTTCAGAGGCAAAGAAGCTGATGAATTCTTAAGAATAGCAAACTGATTAATACTACAGCTAACAGAAATCTGGCTTATACTAAAAATCAACCTATCTCTCTAATAAATTATTAATCCCATCCCACTCCAGGAAATAAGAGGGCAAAGGAAGAAAATAGGCAAATAAAATACGGTTAATTGTACACTATTTTTCTCCCTGTTGTTTGCAGACAGGTTTGCATAGCTTAGACTCCAGGCCACAGTTCTAAGTAACACCTAGAGTCTATGGAGAAATAAACAGCTAAGGTGAATGACAGGCACCTTGTTATTAAACAATGACATTCTTATACAAGCTGGCAAGACTTTTGCAATCGACAGACAAAAGGGGAGTATTCTGAAGTGGGGGGAATTAAGGATCCTTAGTAATCAAGTTTTCTGCTGATCAGCAAAAGTACAGTTCCTCTTTCTGTAAGTTCTTTATTCTGGAAGAATTCTGTCACAGATACATACCCTGCAACTATTTCCTTAGTGCAAATTGCTGATATGTTCCTAGTTTGTAAAAATAGGATGGTAAGCAAATTTATATGGGAGCCATTCGTTCAAAAGTATTATGACAGTTGTTTCCCAAGTCAGTGGTATGTTGTGCTCAAATTCCACAATCCAAACTTTAGTTTCTCATGATAGAAGAATACAGACTTTTTCTGATTCACCTTCTCACTGCAGACCAATATAGCACCAAAAAAGAATCTGTTCCAAATTTTCCAACAGATTTCAGAGGGTATAAGGGAGACTGGGAGAAGGGCAGATGGTATATTCTGGCAAAATCAGTAGGATCCAGACAACTTTATGCCTGGATTATGGTGAAAGTAATTTTTGAAAATTTATAAATTGTTCAGACAAAGTTAATTAATCCTCATAGAATCATAGAGTCATAGAGTTGGAAGAGACCGCAAGGGCCTTCCAGTCCAACCCCCTGCCATGCAGGAATTCCAGATCAAAGCATCCTGTGCTAGTTAAGGTTTGTAGGCAAGCTGAGCCAGAGCTTGGAAATGTTATGCTTTAGGAGCACAGGTCAGAATCTCTTAGCCAGTATGACCATTGGTTGCAGACCATGCTGACTGGAGGATTCAGGGAGTTATAGTTGTAAAAAAAATTACTTTTTTCAATGCTGGATGGAACATACACTAAATTCTTCCTCTGAGATCATTATAACATGGACCAGGAAGGGAGAGAAGTATAGTGTAGGTGAACAATTTGGCTTCTTGAACCATGGTCTGGGTTTCACCTCAAAGCAATTGACAGGAGGGGTTTTGCTAGGAGTCTCACAAACCTAAGTTAAACTGAGTTATGGTGTGTGTGTATGTGTGAAGAAAAGCATCCTGATAACATAATGTTGCTGCCAAATCATACTTCATTGTAAGGAAGGTGATCTTAGTGCAATGAGCACTCTTGGTTTGGAACCACATTAAGGTTGAGATCTTGCATCAGAGGTTATGACGCATCAATTCGTGATGTTGAGCCTGTATGCCTGACACAATATTCTTAGTGAACTTAGGCTATGTATATCAGGGTTTCTTGTGCAATATTTCAATATGCAATGGGACTTGTAGTGCTATGAAGCTTATTACACAATGAGGCCCATTGCTCAGTAAACATGCTGTCTGCTGTGCTATTTCAATGATCCTAGACATGCAGCTACAGTTGCATCCATACTACAGAAATAATCTACGTTGACACCAGTTTAACTGCCATGGCTTAATGCTATGGAATTCTGGAAATTGAAGCTTGTTGTGGCACTACAGCTTGATAAAGAAAGCTAAGTGTTTCACGAAACTACAGCTCCCAGAATTCCATAGCATTGCACCATGGCAGTTACAGTGGTGTCAAACTGGATTATTTCTGCAGTGTGGCTGAAGACATAAGTCTTTGTTTTCATTTCCCCTTCATGAGCTTCTAAGTTGTTTTATGATGCTGTAAATATCTAACAGGATGCCAGCTACAGTAAGGGCCAAAATGTCAGTTTTCATCTCATCAGAGCAAAAAACCTATTCCTACATTTTTATGGTGTCTACCACACGCCCTTTTGCAGACTTCAAATAGGCTTCTATATGTGTTTGTTTCAGCAATAGCTTTCTTCTCACCATTCTTCCACATGGCCTAGCTTTCTGGCGCATTCAAGTGAGCGCTGTCCCATGGACATGTTCTGTTTTGCCAGCAGCAGGCAGTTTGATTTGTACCTTCAGAGTAATTAATTTCTTGTGCATGTCAAGTGGCAGCAATGCTAATTAAATCCATGTCAGTTCCAAGTTGTAATGCAACAAAATGTGAGAAAGTGAAAGGAGAGTGACTATTTTTGCAAGGCACTGTATGTTCATACTTGTAGCTTGCTCATCACATGAGGGAGGAAAAGGATTAGAGGTTCAATTTTTCTTTTTCAACAGATGGGCTCCTTATTTTGAATATCTACTCTCCCCTCCCCCCTTTTTGCTTGGTAGGGTCACTTTCACAAGACAAATGACAGAACATCCTCCCCATGTGTTTTTCATTGCTATTAAATAAAATAGGAATTGAACATTAAAAGATGGATTATGCCTTTCCTTTGTTCTATCATAGTATCACATCACAGCATGCACATTCTTGTAGCTATGCAGCCTGAATGATGCACCATATGCACAATCGTAACAATAAAACAAAATAAAGCACTTGGGAGGGTGGAGGAAATGTGGCATTTGTTTTAATTATGTATGTATGTGAAAGCTTGTTGCTTTCACTGGTAGCATGTTAGAAAGGGTGGAGATAGTTGGGTGGTAGGTAATGCAGATGCAGTAATAAATTCTAACCAGTGTTTGCCTTATAGATAACATAATTTTGCTGTGCTCTCAGTTTCTTGTAAAGGGAGCAAAAGAATGAAACTAAACTGCCTGTAGCTCTGCCTAGTGGGGCGTTCTAATTGACTCTGAAGTCATTAATCAGTTCCCAATCAATCTATTCTACCAGCAGCAGGCAGTTAGATCTCCATTACCTCCCATTTATCATGCCATATCCTAATTCACTGCGCCATTAGCCACAGATTAGGCCTCAGTTAGGATAACTGTGTCAGCCCCCCCTCCCATTGGCTTTCAAAAAGCTGTTGTCACTCACCTCGGCCACTGGGATTCCTTCAGGAGGGCGGCACTGAAGTAAGACTTCCTGCTCCAAAGACACTTCCTTTCCAAGTGGTTCCTGCTCAAACGTCTTCCGTAAGTCTGGAGTGGAACAGAATAGAGACACAATGTATTTTATTCTGTGTTTATCGCAGGCTGTGTATTCTTTATCCAGAATTCCAGAAACTGAAATATTCCATGTGGGTGAATGAAACAGTAACACCTTTGTTTTCTGATCGTTCAGAGTACATAAACTTCGTTTCATGCACAAAACTATTAAAAATATTTTGTACAACATTACATTCAAGCAATGTGTGTAAACTGTACATGAAACACAAATTAATTTGTGGTTCCATTTCCAGATATCTCATATGCATATGCAAATATTTCAAAATCTGGGGGTTGGGGATCCAAAATCAAAATCACTTCAGATCCCAAGCATTTTGGATAAGTGAGACTCAATCTGTATAGTTAAGGATGTGGGAGAATTTCAGTTGGTCTGCATGTATAGAAATTTGGTGTTGCTGTTGTGTGCCTTCAACCAATCATGGGGTTTTCTTGGCAAGTTTCTTCAGAAGGTGTTTGCCATTGCCATCCTCTGAGGACTAAGAGTGTATGACTCACCCAAGATCATCCAGTTGGTTTCATGGATGAGCTGGGATTTGAAGTCCTAGTCCAACATTCAAATCACTACTTCATGAATATTCCATTCCAAATCACACTTCCAAAACTACCATATGGATTTGAATACAGTTAAGACTAAGACTGACAGTTTTCTGAATTTTGTACCATTCGCTGCAACTAAAAAATTATCTGTGAGTGTGTCTATGAGTCTCAGTTGTATTTGTGAAAACAAAGCTTTAAGGAAAAGATGAGATATAAATATTAAAATAATAAAAAGTAATAGAACATAACAGAGAAACGCTGCATGCAACATATGTGTATTAGAGAAAGTTGACTGTGAAAACCACATATTAGGGTAAACTGAATTCAAAAATCACAGGGAAGGCTGCAAATGAAAATAATTATGAATTTGTACAGTTAAAATGCAGGCAGATGCAGAAATTAGGCAGAACAAATTTATGAGAGCACATGTGACTCAACCTGGGTTTCATTTTGTGATCACACTATAATATGACAAAAGCTGCTTCCATACTACAGAAATAATCCAGTTTGACTCCACTTTCACTTTCATGACTCTATGCTACAGAGTTCTGGGAATTGTAGTTTGTTGTGGTACTAGAGCTCTTTGACAGAGAAGGCTAAATGTCTCAGAAAACTACAGTTCCTGAATTCCATAGCACTGAGCCATAACAGTTAAAGTGATGTCAAACTGGATTATTTCAGCAGTATGAGTGTAGCCCAAATCTTGATAACTCACTTTTTATAGACGCAGATTAACCTGAAATTTAGAGACCTTGTCTTTGGTGTATACCTTTCTTCATTTCTCATGAGAAGGCCAGCATCGTGTAGTGGTCTGAGCACTAGATTAGGACTCTGGAGACCAGAGTTCAGATCCCACTCAGTCATTGAAACCAACTGAGTGATGTTGGGCATTTCATACACTCTCAGCCTCAGAGAAAGGCAAAGGCAATATTTTTTCTATGCTATGTTTTTGAAATGACTAGAAGGCACACATCAACAACAGCAATAACAACATTTTCCAGGACAATCAAATAGTGTGATGCTTGTCCCTCTAACTTATTTTGGAAATGTAATTGGAAATAATTTCTTAGCCATATAAAAAGTCACTGAAAGTACTTCCCAGATCAGCTGCTAAAATGGAACAATGCCATTTTGCTTTATTGGCATGAATCCATAATACACTGAGTGAGGTTACTGGGTATGCTTCACTATTAATGAATAGATGACCTAATGCTGTGGTGTAATTAAATTACCATTTTCAACTGAGTTCAGTGAAAAACCACAGGAAAGCTGGAGCAGTGGAGAATCTATTTAGTTTCTTTACAAAATATTGTTTTGCAAAGGAAATTTAACTGCAGAAACCTAAACTGGAAGATGAACATCAACTTCGAGAAGGCAATCTAATGGAGGGCCAAGACTGTCTGAGATTCTCCTCCTCCTTACTCTATTAACTCTATCATCAACTACTTCCTTGCAATTGTTAGTAGTAATATTACTACGGTAGTCTGTTAAATTGAGATTACCAGGGCTGCTTGCTATATCTTGAAGAACCATTGCAAAGGGCAGGCAGGGACATGCATACATTTTCTGTTCTATTCTATTCCATTCCATTGGATGATATTTTTGAACTGGTTTTTCTTACTATCTTGTCATTTTCTGCCAGTATGCTTTATCACCAGGGTTGCCATATTCTACTTCCTGTAATCTGTAAATTATTCTAATTAAGCAAATTACTCAGTCTTGTATTCTAACTATGTAAATTTGTATTCTAACTATGGAAATTACGCACACTAATTGTTACATTTTTAATTCTTCCACTATGTTTCAACTTTCATACCATTTCCCTAAACAATTACAATTGATCTAAGCAAGCTGGTATAGAATAATGTTTAAATTTCTGGACTTGAGGCACCCCAAGTTTCAAATTTTCTACTTGGTCATGGAATTGACCATGTGATCACTACATCCCAGTAAACCTACTGTACAGCCCCTTCCCTTGTTTTTGCTCACCCTCCATTCCCTCCTACACCCTCCCTTGTCTCACCTCATACTTTCACAATGTGTCTTACTTTGGTTTATTGCACTCTGCCACTACAGTTCTTACCCTCCTGCCCACTTCCATCACCCCTCTTACCCTCCTACTCACTTTCTTGCCTTCTGCACCACAGCATTAGGTCATCATGCACCCTCACAATGCATCCCCCTTTGTGTCTTGCAAAATGTTGGCAATTGGTTGGCAATCAAAGGAATATAAATATGGATTAGATGCACATATTATGTCTAAATCATGGGGAATTTATTTCAATCAAATTTTTAACTTTGATGTTGGTACTAATTAAAGCAAGAATCTTTTGCCATTCTTTCAACCTCCTTTGTGTCTTGCCACTCACACCACTCTTCCTTCCCACACTCTCTCTTTCACCATACCTTGAACCACATAAAGCAACTCTTTGTCCCTCTATTGCTTCTTGCATTCTGTTGCTCAAGTGTTTCACTCTCCCTTCCCTTTTGCTCCTTCCCTTGCCTCATCTCCATCACCCTTGCAATACACCCTTCCCTTGCTTCTTGGACTCTGATGCTGACACTGCTGCCTCTCTTTCATCCCACTCCCTTTCCTGCTTCATCTCATAACCTCCCAATGTATTTCTCCCTTTCTTCTTGTACTTCAGGAGAAGGGTCAAGGCAACTCTAGCCTTGACTGAAGGTGCAGAGAAGAAGTCAGCCCAGGCCAAGTGCACTTGTGGACCTTATGCACTGTTCTTGTTAATCTCCTCACAGAGTTCAGGTGACTCCCTATTCTCCACTGCTCTGCTTAGGTCCTGCAAATTCATACGCATGATCTCCCTAATAGAGTCCATCCATCTAGCATACCCATGACCTCCCTAACTGAGTCCATCCATCTAAGATCTCTTTCTACATCCCTCCTCCTTTCCTAGCATTAGTATCTTTTCTAATGAGTCATGACTTCTCATGATATGGTCAAAGTATGCCAGCCTCAACTTGATAATCTTGGCTTCCAGGGAGATTTTAGGCTTGGTCTGTTCAAGGACTCATTTATTTGTCTTTTTGGCTGTCCGTGGTATCCTCAGCACTCTTCTCCAGCATGCCAGCTCAAATGAATTGATGTATTCTGCTCCCATGATCTATGTGGGAGCAGATGATGCTGCATTTCTACATTTGGTCCTTTAGTGAGTAGATGCAAGGGGGAGTAATGAGCAAACAGCAAAGTGCTAGAGGGGTGACATGCATGTTAGATTAGATTAGCCTAAACTAGCCTGCTGCCCTTGGGTTGAAGATGCTACAACAGCCCCAATTGTGAAGTAAGATGAAAGTGCCAGTCTAAATGACCTTTACACTTGAACTGGAAGGCATTGGTAGTCATCATTTTGCCTATCACTTCAGGCAGCAAGATATACCTTGACTCAGACATGTATTGCCTCCATTAAATTTTTATAAAAGCAAATATTACTACAGCAGAAAAAGAGATAGCAAGAAAAAATGCAGTGTTTATTGCAACAACATACACACATGGCACCAAACAGGATAGAGAAAATAAACCACAAGTATTCAAGGTTACTGCAGTAAATGGAGCAGTAGTGTATGAAGAGCAGATAATAATGCAAGCTTGTTCCCTGGAGCTTGGTTTCACTTTCCCCCATCTACCTGTTGAAGCATTAATTTAGACTGATTTTAATACTCCAACCTTTTAAATCATGATGCTCTCTGTTCATAACACATTTTGTTTATGAAAGCACAATTCTGCTGGCAGCTTCATTAACTTGTAAGGCTGATAATTTGTTTGTGTTGCTTCTGAACAATCTAAATCCTTTTCCTTATAATGAAAAAATACAACTACAGATGGGCACAGATAAAGCCCATTTCCCACCAGTACTTCAGAAGGATTTAATAATTTCAAACTCTCCCCCAACATTTCTTTTTTCCTTCCATTGCAGCAACTTGATATGCTGCAATGCTTGAAAAAAAATGCCATTCCATTCCATTTGGTCAATGATCTACAAACTAAAACTATCCTTAACTACAGATCCTGACATAATAGTCTGTAATGTCCTTAAAATAGCCATTAGAGACTATCAAGTAAATAATGCCCTTTAAGAAGAAGGAGGAGGAGAAAAAAAATAATCGTGCGCTTAAAAGGCAATGGATGTCTTATATTCTGGTTACTCGCTTATGTGTACTGACAGAAAGATTCCACTAAGATATTTCAGAACAAGGAAGATGCTAGTTTACTACACAATCTGTTTACCAGACAGCAGAAACATTAATGCCAAGAAACACACTAGCCATTGTACTCATTTTAGAAATACCTCCCAAAAGAATGGGAAAAATAAATAAATCAATAAGTAAACCATAAGTATGAAATACAATACTTTATGTGAAACAGTATGTTTCTCATGTGCTGGACTCATGTCTTCTCTCAAGATTCAATGCTACTGCATTTTCCAAACATTCAAAATACAGTATTATTGTTGTGCAGGGTCCGTTTGTACAGCACACTTAAACAATTTTTTTACAAATGTTTTAACACAATGAGTGACAAGTGATATGATTTTCTCTCCTTAGGTCTGTGGACTATTTCATAAAGTTTCATTGTTTATTTTTTATATTTATAAATTTCTGGGGAGCATATTTATTCTCCTACTGTACAGCTTCAGATGCATTAACTTCCAGAGTTGTTGACAGATCCAAGAAAAACTGGCTTGTTACATTTAGATTATGGTTGAATGGGAAAAATAAAGTTGGCACTGGACCTATGTTTATAGCTGCAAAAAGGAGGTATATAAGCCCCCAAAGAAAAGGCAAGGTAAAAGTAGCTATACTTGTAAGAGTGCAGAGCTGTAGGTGGCAATTTCACAGTGCGTTTCTGTGAATCCATTTTCTATGCCCAAAATCCCCAAACAACAGTGAAATTTTACTCCCTTTAAAAAGCAGCTAAAATAAATAAAGCCATGTCTTGAATTTAAAGCATAGTAACATTCAATTCATGGACTTCATGTTCAGCCATCCTGCACTAACATAGGTTCTTCTCCAAGAATTTATGAAATGTTCTTCCACTAAAAGACATAATGAACATCCAGGTACAGAGTATATTAAAATCTTTACCCATGAATCAGTAGAAAAGTCAATACACTAAGAAGGGTCTCACTGTTAGAATTTGTGGCCTATATGATTTTGGCGTTCTGTGGCAGCCTTCTTCTACCTGATATCCTCCAGAACTTTCATCTTCCCTATACAGAATGGCCATTGATGGCTGTTGTAGTTCACATATATGCAAGATGCCAGGCTGAGACTGGCTACTGCATTTCTGAAGTTAAGGTGTAGAGGTAGGTCTGTTCAGTCAAGGGTAAATTACGAAGGAAACCAAGATTTTGTGAGTATATCATTTTAGCCCTTTTATAGGCTATCACATTGGTGAATAACAGGGATCAACTTTGTAGATTTTCTTTATTAAAAGGCAGGGTGTTGCTCTCAATTTTCTTCACTTTAAAAAAATATTGCACTTTGCTCCATTTTTGTAGATGCTACATTTCTCCACACTTTTACATGTTTAAACCACTAGTCCTCAAGGAATTCCCTTTGTGTGAAATTACCACTTAATCTCTTCTTGTACTTTTGCTGGATGCAAGTGGTTTGTGGCTAAAACTTAAAGGATATCTTTTGTCATGTTCTGCAAAATGTGATAAGAGGCAGGTGAGATGCCTTCAAGGCAGTGCTAATGCAAGAATGACTAATGAACAGGCATGAAAAACAGACACTTGTCAACTAGGAATTAAATGTAAACCAGGAGCATACTGAACAATGGTGTATTACTGTCAAAAAAGATGGATTTCTGCCCTTGGTAGACCTTAAAGACTCCCTATTTCCCTCTCATGCTCTTCTCAGTAATTCTAACTAGGACATTTTCCCTAAAACAAACATAGTAGGAGCTTACAGAAAACAAGAAGAGCTTTTATATGCATTTTTCTTTGACTCAGGCTTTGATTTAAAGCAAACCCGGGGTGCTTAAGCACTCTTACACACTTTTTTTTAAGAGAGAGAAAAGGTTTAAACAACCTAAGGATCATTCACTAAATGTTTATTCAGATGTATGCAATCACATGTAGAATGGAGTCAAGATTTCACATTACTACAAACTAGCATTTTAAAATCTTTATTGATGAGAGATTTTAAGGCATTGGTTTGTCTTGAGAAACAACAAACCAAATATTATTTTTATCAATAATTCAAGCCTGTTATTAAAATGGATGCATTCCTGTTGAAGTCCTCAAGTAAAAGCACAAAATTAGGTTTGTGGATGGAAAGATAGGGGCAGCAATGCTGAGGATTTGCAAAAGGTCTAAGAATACACACTGATGTCTCCTCTTCCTTCTTTTGAGAGCTGATAGATTTTATTAATTTTGAACTGAACAATAATGAACAGTTAAGACTTCCATTCTCCCTGCTCTCTCATCCATCATAATAAAGATAGTTCAGGTTGAAATCTTTCCCCCATTTATCAAGAAGCAAATCCCACTGAACTCAGTAAGGTTTACTTTTTTGTAGACATATACAGAATTGCATTGCCAGTGAAAAACAATTAACAGATCAAAAACAAAATAAACGCTGAACCAATTATATATATATATGGGAAGAAACAGAAAATTAATGGAAGAACTATAATAAAAAGATGAAAAGATGGCAGATTCATTTAAAAAACAACCGTATGACTATGCACCTCTGATTTTAAAAAGTGAAGTAAGAGCTGTACTCAGAGCACTTCAGAGAAATAAGTCACCAGGAACAGAGTGCATACTAATAGAGTTGCTCCAAACCACAGAGAAAGAATCTACTCTAGTCCTAACTAAAATGAGTAAACCAATTTGGAAAACAAAACAATGGTCCAAAGATTGGAAATGCTCAGTATACATTCCAATCCCCAAAAGTCAAATAAATGTGTATTAGAGCAGATCAGGCCTGAACTCTTGCTAAATGCCAAAACGACTGAATTGAGACTATCATGCTGCATGCATCATGAGAAGACAGAAGACATGGCTGATTAGAAAAGACAATGCTGCTTGGCAAGTTAGAAGGCAGTAGCAAAAGGAGATAAACCCAGTCAAGGAAACCATGGCTCTGACATGAAGCCATGAACCGGGGTACTGATAACAGGTTGACTTGGAGGTTTGTTGTTCATGAGGTCATCTTAAGTTGAAGTTGACTTGATTTTAGTTAACAATTCAGAATGGTGGATTTGGACATTTAAATCTCCATTTCCATAACAGACTGGAGATCTATTATGTGTTTGAGATCAATAATATCAGTATGTACAACAAAAGCTGGCCTGATAATAGTGATAACAGGGAATATTTCAAAGCCATTCTGGTTTTGCTGTCCATTCCAGATTTTCTGTTCTGCTCTGTAAAGACTGCATGATTCAAGAACTTGCTATGTACCTCTGTGGTTAATTGCAGAAGGCCACACTTCGGTCCAAAGGATCTGGCATTAGTCAATTAGTCCCAAAGGTGCTACAATGATTCCTTTGCATACTATAACTGTCTAAATGTGAAATGGATACATTCATCTCAGCTGATGAAAGCTATTGTGAGGTTTCAGAACTTTCAGAAAACAGTATTTTTCATGTTGAGAAACATCTGAGTTCAGGTATGGATGCATTATGTACATCTTCATATGCAGTGCCCATGATTAAAACAAAAGTGTGATTGGATTCATATGTGTCTCACCAATTTGTAATCTTCTGTAATGTTTACAAACAGATAGACATTATTTATATACAGCCATTATTTTATGCAAGGTATATATTTAATACACTAAAGAAGCGAAAACAGCAAGCCTTGCAACTATCTTTTCCACAAATACTCCTCCTAACTTTTCACAAAACTTAAAGTAATCACTTACTATCTACTTATTAATTGTAATAAATTCCTGCCTACCCCTGCCAATTATGAAAGTGACCCAAAATTATATAACAACTTTAATTTAGTGAGAGATAATGGCAGTTCTTTTGTAGTGTAATTGCAACTAATTTGTTAAAGGGGAATGATCTCACTGGATAGTGGTGGAAGACTATTACAGTACATGGCCCAAAGTGCTGGTTCTTGCTGAGTTTGCAATGGCTAACAACAAGAAATATTTTGGATTTGCTCCTGCTGGGCTGTTTGCTTTTGCCTCATGTTTTTTGTGTGCTGAAGTGGTAACATGGTGGATGAAGGAAGAGTGTGTTTTGTACTTTAGGTTGGTAACTTGTACTATTTAGATTTTATTTAGAATATACACAGTGACAACATAATTAATTTAGAGACCTCTGAAAAATGTGGAAACAACGAACTACTTGCCAAAAAGTGTAACACTTTACATTTCCAAAATCTTGCTTTTAGAGCTATGTTGTCAAATCTTAGACTTTGAATTCTCACCCATTCATTACCTGTGTTATAGTATAATGAATGTTAAAAGGGGAATAATAATCCTGTACTGGTATCTTTGTTGTTGTCTGCCTTTGAGTTATTTCTGCCTTATGGCAATCCTAAAGTGACCCATTTGATGGGCTTTCCTTGGTAGGGTTTATTTAGAGGGGGTTTTGCCTTTGCTTTCTTTGGAGGCTGAGAGAGTGTGACTTGCCAAAATTCACCCAGCGGGTTTCCAAGACTTTCCATGGCAGGGCATTGGAACCATGTTGATTAAAAAAAAAAATCATTGGTGCACTCCATTAGCCATTGTATGTTTGCAGGGTGGTCCCTACTGCCTCTACCTTTCCTAAACTCTGCTTGTACCTCTGGAATCTCTCTCTCTATATGTAATCGGTGTCTGTGTTGCAGAATTTTAAGTATAACTTTGCTTGCTTGAGAGATGCATGCTATGGTTTTGCTCCATGTGTTTACTTCTACTCAATTCCTGCATCTACAGATGCTAACAGCCTGGGATACCATAGCTCATCTGCTCTGCCAGTAAGAATTCCGTTCAAGAGTTTGGGTGGTGGCCCCATGTTCATTGTACCATACAGTTTAAAGTGAAAGTAAAGTACTATAACTGTAGAGAGGGAGCTATCCAGCAGCAACAGCCACAAAGCTGTCCAAAATCACTGTAGTACTGTAAACCTCCAGATTCTACTTACTGTACTGAGTGGTTAGCAAGGATACAGCAATTTCCAGGCCCAGATAGCAGCAGTTTAATGCCTTGCTTTGAAGAGGCTTTGGTGTCAAAAATTGTAGCGTTCACAAGTCTACATTCTGTTAAAAAAACCACTTTTCTTTTCAACTGAAGTTTATATTCTAGGGATGTAAATCTTCTGCTATTATGTCCTTGCATGCAAGAGTGGAATACTGCAGAAGTTTTCTTCCTATCAAGGAAGATCACAAAAGCTGTTTAATTTGTTGTTTTGTTGTTGTTGTTGTTTATTTATAACACCCTTTCCACCAAAGGGTGGTACATCAAAACATATGCAATAAAAAGTGAATAATAAAACACCACACTATAAAATACTAAAATAATAGATTAATATGCTAAAAACAAAACAAACAAAATCTTCCTCAGTCACTGCCCATCTCGGCCAGTTTAGGCATTCTCAGAAACTTAATCCGGTAAATTGAAGAGGAAGGGGTAATGCACAAATTGGGTGATTACAGGAGTAGTCAGTGGACATTTCTGTGGTACTTTTCAGGCACTTGAATAAGGGACCTGTTTAATTTACTATCTAGAATTACTACATTTTCCCACCAGGGCACATTCTAGGGCATGGTTAGGCCTACTCATATGACTAAATTGGTGATGCACCATCCCTAACCCTACCCCATGCACAAAAAGCAAAATATTTCGCCATGTCACATTTCAATCCAGATAGCTGATTTCACAGTGATGAGAGAATCTAGTCAGGCTATGAATAATTATAATATAAAAGCTTACAAATAGCAATGTAGCATCCCCCAAGGCCATGGATTAACTGTTGGAAAGTGATGTAACTATACATTCACTTAAAAAAAAAAACAAGAAAAAATTAGAACAACCAACACTGGCAATGAATTCCCATACACAATAGAACAAATAATCAAACATCCGTCTAGGCTGTGGGAAACAACACAAATTTTCTGT
Organism: Sceloporus undulatus; assembly: GCF_019175285.1. NCBI lineage: Eukaryota > Metazoa > Chordata > Lepidosauria > Squamata > Phrynosomatidae > Sceloporus > Sceloporus undulatus. The sequence goes on along the minus strand of NC_056526.1, from coordinate 172,993,210 downwards.
GGCCATGTTCTAGAAGAATTTATTCTTGATGTTTTGCCTGTATCTGGTGTTGGTTATTACTTTTAAAGCCTTACATGGCCTGAGTCCAACCTATCTAAGGGATCACCTACTTCCGTAAAATCCACCCCACACCCTCAGGTTCTCTGGGAGGAATTTATTACAACCTATAAAGGCCAGACTAGCTGCAACCTTCCAGAGGATATTCTCTGCTGCTGCTCCCAGACTGTGGAATCAGATTGTAGAATGCCTTGCCAGAGGAGATCCGTCAAATTATTTCTTGTTTTGTTAAGAATGAGACCATTTTCAAAAATTCTTTACATCTTGGCTTTTTATCCAGAGGATAAACCAAACTTCAACCAAACTGCTTCTACCACTCCTGGTACTGAAACTTAAAGTTCAGACCCTGGGGTCTTTTGAAAAACTTGGCCTAAATCTACTGGAGTAGGCCAACTGAATCAATGGAATATATGTAAGTGTTGATGCTATCAAGAACCTTTTGACTAAGTAGGGCTACTCCAGTAGGGCATTAAGTGGGAACTGGAATAAGATCTTTGCTGCAAGCAAAAGGTAACTGAATTTTGTCATCTCTGCTTTGGTGGCAGATAGTAATTTCCTCGACTTATGTATGATTATAGGGCAACAGTACTCAATGATCAACTATCTGTTACATCCTGTGTGGAGACATCCTTATGTATTGCTGGCCATGTTTTATAACTTTGAGAAAGTTGGGAACTCAAGAGATATACTGAACCTTATCTTCTAGAATAATTTTATCTCACTGAAGGTGCCTTATTCCTTTAATATGCCAGAACATAATTTTTTGTGTGTCCATCCTGCTTCCTCTTCTTAACATTGTCAGCATTATCAAGACACAGACGTGAAAATAAACTTCAGAAACAATACTGTATGGGCATTGGACTCCAAATGAAAGAGGTCAGCAGAATGGTGTCAATAGTGGATGTGCAATTGTTATTTTTGGCTTTTGATGTTTGTTGTTGTTGTTGTATAAATGCCTTTTCCACGAACAGAGAGCTAATAAATCAGGAAAACCTCTTTACTTTTCACTGCCACATTAATCTTATCTGAGCATAGCATATTATGTATGAGTGGAAGCTATACTCAAACTTCTTTGTATTACAACAAACTTGTGGAAAAGGGAGATTTTTCAGATAACTCTGCTGGAAATAGCACTTTTAAATTAAGTCCAGTAACAACAAATCGTTAAGTGATATTGAATTCCTCCTTTAAAAGGCATTTATTGAGTTACTCTTGATTTGGTTTCCGAATAATCCATAAAGATGTATTTATTTATCTTCCAGGTGTTTCAAAAGGGCTATTTATTTGACAGAATTCTAAAATAATGTTGCTCATTTTCACAACCCAAAAATTGTTTAGTGTGTTCTCTTGCAATATTTGAGGTGGAAGATGGATAAGGACTTGAATAAAGAAAATCTATGATAGAAAGAAAGAATGGGAAATTGTACATACTATAGAATATGGGCAATACAGTATGAAAAGTGTGATGGGCTAGGATGATAAGAACACAGTGAAAAGTTAAGCTATACAAAACAGATCCTTTACTTCTACCACAATCTGCACAAACACCCATCTAAGTGTCTGTACCTAACTAACAGCATATACAATGGGCCCTCCATATTCACTGGGGTAAGGAGCACAGAACCCCTCTGAAAGTGGGAAAACCACAAATATGAAACTATTTTTGTTTTACCAGAGAATCTGGGAATCTCTAGGTCCTCCAGTACAATCTATAGTCAACATCCACCAAAAGTTGACCACAGAATCATGCTGGAGGATCTATAAATGCACAGAGAAATATTTTCTCTAGGAATCTCTAGGTCCTTCAACAGAATTCTATGGTCACCTTCTTGGTTGTGCTGGAGGACATAGAAATTCCTAGGAGAACATATGCATCAAACCCACAAATAATCAAATCAGAAAAACTCACAACCACAAAAATGGAGAGCTGCATTCTTAAAATGCTATAGATCTGTACAGAAGAGCAAAATATTTGGGTGTATGATGGCCTCCATGTGATATGGGGCAATGAAACAGCTGTTTTGAAGCTATTCAATGTGCCCAACCTATCAAGGGGTTTAATATTTAGAACTGTGGATAGCTTCTTTAAAGTTTGGACTATAGCCCAGTGTGGATTCTCTATCCTGCTCACACAGAAGCTACCAGCTACCACTGGCATAATGCAAATATCAACAACTTCAGTGTCCTCATTGACCAGTTAAATTTTTAATAGTTCTTTCACTCTTCTCATTCCTGTTTACTACCCTTTATACAACAAGGCCTTATACAACATTATATATTACTTGTTAATTTCTCTGGTCTCCATTCTCTGGTCTCTTAACCATTATTTCTTGTTCTGTCCCACAACACACCCAGTTCAGTCAGAGTTTAACCTTTACCTCTTTTGTGGGAAAATTCTGCTTCAAGTTATACTGTGCAGTACCATATACATGCCTGATCGTATGTGCATCTTTAACATACTGCAAAATTAACATGTTATAAAATAGAGTCTACAGGGAAGCATCTGTTGTGCAAAGGTCACTGGACCTCTGTCCCAAGAACTGCTAATCTGTCCCTGTGGGAAGGAGTCATTCTACTGAACATCAGACTTTAGTTACACTTTCTCTGCTTTTGAATATAGACTCTGCCTCATGTGATAGAATGTTAGGGATAATTTATTATGTTGTTAACTGCCTTTGAGTCAATCTCAACCCATGGTGACCCTGTGAATGAGGGATCTCCAAGTCATACTATCTGCTCAGCTCCTAAAGGTTCAGGCTCTGGACCTCTCTGACTGAGTCTAACCATCTGGCGTTTGGTCTTTCTCTCTTTCTACTGTCCTCTATCTTTCCAAGCATTATTGCATTTTCTAATCAGTCATGCCTTCTCATGATGTGGCCAAATTACAACAGCTTTAATTTAGTCATCTTGGCTTTCAAGGGGACTTCAGACTTGATCTGTTCTAGGACCCATTTGTTTGTCTTTTTGGGCATCCATGATACCTCAGCATTCATATCCAGCACCACATCCCAAATAAATTTATTCCTTTTCTATCCCTTTTCTTCACTGTCCAGCTCTCATATACGCACATGTTGTTTGGGAATACCATAGTTTGGATGATCCTAACTTTAGTGGCTTAATAAATCATACTACAGTGGGCTCTTCCCTTATGCAGGGATCTGTTCCAGACCCCCCACGTAAGAGGAATTCCACGTATGCTCAAACTCCATTGAAGATAATGAGGCTTGTGCATGTGATGTCACGTGCGCCATTACAGCATCTGAACGCGCCAAGGCTTCTTTTGGTGCGGACTTCCAGCATATGCTGGAGCCCGTGTAAGGTGTGCCTGCGTATAACGCCAGCACACTGTATGTCCCTATCAGGAAGACACTTCTTGGTCCTCCAGACAGAATATAAATTCCTTTAAATTGTATGTCACAACTGAGATATTCTGATACAGCTTGCAGTATGAATCACAACCAATCAGCCTATCAATCAATCAATGTATTTGTTGTTTTGAACAGCTATGGCAAAGTTTAAAGTAAAGAAGCAGCTGGTGTGACATTCTTCATAGCCACCTGAAGGTGGCATACATACAATCTCTCATGACACACTGTCCTCAATGCCTGGATCTGAGGAACAACCCCTTAGAGATAAGCATTTAGGTTTAGTCATCTTATTAGTCTCTCTCCAGTAAACATCTAAGATCCATGTTACTTCCCCCCCACTCATTTTGTGAGAAACTCTACATTTTTACTGACCACACTGTTATGTAGGTTTTGATTCCTGCCTAGCCCTGCAGTTATTAAAACAAATATAAACTTCTTTTCAAGGCTGTATTTTCATTCCTCCTTTCAGATTACTTTTTCTTAGTTCTGTTAGATTCATTGTAGAAGAGGGATGTTGATAAAATGTGAGACGGGAGGGGACTTAATGGCAACTGAAAAGAGCTGTCCAGAAGACACATTAATTATACCACCTCAAGAAACAGTTACTGTGGTGGTTTAAAATGGGGGGAAAGTGGCTCTTTCTTCTGCATGTGCTGCAAAACACTAATTATGTCACAGTAGCACAGTGCGACTTGTGTGGAAATTGCCAGAATTGGCCATTAAGAGAAGCAATGGAAGCCAGTTGAACCCTTTATGCGCCTCTTTCCTCCCACCAACTGTAACAGCCTTCATTTTAATGTACTTATTAAAAATGAAAAATCTCTACTTGTGAGATAGAGAACAAGAGCATTGTGCTTATTCCTCCCACTTCTTTTTGCTGTCACACAATATTGACTGCATTTGCCATCAACATATTCTCAAGCAGATCCCTTTATTTCTGTAGAGTTATTCTGGAGCAAACAGACTGAAGGGCATGCAGCAGCAGGGCTGGGGGAAGAAACACCAGTCATTTATGAAAAGAAAAATACTGGCCTTCTTCACATAGCTCCATTTACCAGTCAAGATTGAATGGAATAATTCTGGCAAAAGAACTGCTTCTGTCAGGAAGAGGAATGCAATTCTTCAGAAATTTTGTTCCCTAAGGAAGTGAAAATAATTTTAGGAATTTTCTTCCCACTGTGAGCAAGTAATCAAAAACAGCACTGCTTTTGAAGATTATTTGCAGTTTGAAACTTTTTGACGGCAAAATTTTCATATGTATTTTTGCACAGAAAACATTTTATCCACAAGGATAAATAATATTGATGCAGAGAATAATATTGATGCACAGAAATGTTATTTCCTGTACAAAATAAAAAAGAGAGAGAGAGAGTTAATATAAAATGGCATGGTTGCTTATCTTCTGCTCAGGAAATAGATTTTTTTGTGAAGAAAATAATATTGCTATGTGGAAATACTATTTCCTGAACAGAAAAGGCTGTTTCCTACACAGAAAATGCTGTTTTCTATGCACATCACCCATATGTAAATTCTGCACTGAATAAGTCTCCAGGTATAGCATTTTTTGTACAGGTTTTCCCCCCTGTATAGAAATACCACTATGTTCAGAAAATACTAGTTTCTGCTCAATTTACCCACATGCAAATTTTGCACAGGGTAAATCTCAAACTGCAAAGATTCTTGTCAGTCCAGGATTCTTCTCATTGTGTTTTCTCAACATTTGAAAAACACGAGTAAAAAAAAAAAAATCACAATTTTTGAATATTTTCTAATATTCTTTCCATCTCCAGAGAAGATCCTTTCCTTGCCATATCTAGCAATCCCTGAGGTATTCAGGACTGTTTACATTGGTGCAGTACAGACCTCCCCTTTTCTTGCCAGGTTGGGGGCAGCCTCACCAGCAACCCAAAGGCCTCAACCCGGTGCTTTTCGGGACCAAGGAGAAGCAAAATGCCCTAGGACACCCTGACAGGCGCAGCCATGGGATAAATGGGGCCGCCCGGCCCCTTTCTCCCATGGCTTCATTCCTGCGGCCATCTGGTTGCCGCGGGAATGAAGCTTGTGGCACCGCAATGAAAGAGCGGCTCCTTTGTTGCGGCGCTGAAACCAGGAGTTGGCGCTGTCATGACACCACTTCCTGTGTGCCACATTTGGGCATTCAGTGGTGGAGCCAGCATTGTGGCAGCCCCCGTGTAGATGGGAGGCCGCCATGATGACACCGCCACCACGTAGTAGGGTTGCAGGGCATGCGGATGCTCTGCCCCTGGGCAACCCTACTACGTGTCCAATCTGGCGCAAAGTGCCGGTCTGAACTGGACCTTTGTGAAATCAGATGGGATCAAGTGTGTTTATGGTAGTCTGGTAGTCTGGTGAGACAGTAGAATTTTGATTGTTATTTGCTACCTTCTGAACAATTTACAGAGAAATGTGGTATATGAATGTTTGATCTGAAAATATACAGATTGTCTTGTTTTTAAAAAATGAGTCTGATACCAGGGTGCTTTTGTTTTTATGCATTGCCAAGTGAACCCTTATGGGTTGAGAAGTAATATATAAATATATAAATACTAAGAATAAATAAATAGGAGTTGTTGCTGTGTGCCTTCAATTCACTTCTGACTTATGGCAACTCTAAGGCAAGCCTATCATGGGATTTTCTTGGCAAGATTTGATCTGAGGAAGTTTTGGGAGTTGAACCCTGGTCTCCAGAGTTGTAGTACAACACTCAAACCAATAATAAAAATAAATACATGAATGAATGAATAAATACACTATGTTTTCTGGTATTTATCTCAATAAAATGGGAACACAACTGGGCTGCAAGTCATTGTAGCCTTAACAGCTCAGGAACAGTGAACGTGTTGGCCCATGATGCTGTATAGCAAAAGTCTTTTACTTGTGTATCTGAAGCACATTTAATTTTAAAATCCAATCCCAACAAGTAGCTGTCAAATACAGTCATCAGTCTAATTTCTAATTATCAATGTGGGTTCAAATAAAGTATTCTTTAAAAAAGCATTGGACTATTAAGCCTCTGTAGCATTTGCAGTTTTAAACTAGAGACTTAATCAAGAGGAAATGCACTGGAATCTACTATACGTAGTACTCACAGCTTATGAAACCTCTCTTTTTTTGCTTGCTGCACCATCAAATGATGATTGAGAAAGACTTTAACTCTCTTACAGAGGCCTAGGGGCCAGTAAAGGAGCCAATGCAGTAGTGAAGCAAAATTAATAAATGAAATTAAAAATCTTAATTGATCCAGTAGATGTAGTAGTCACATACCTGGGGCACAACTACAACTGATAATGTGGATATATGAAATTTTTTGCTTATACTATGGAAACCCTCAGATGAAAGGTAGACAAGAGATACATTATTTGTTTCTGACACTGCTTCTATTTCCCACTATTATATACTTAGTATTTTAACTATTTTTGTGCACATAAAAGCACTTTGCCTTTGCTAGTTCAGTAATCCTGATGGAATCCATTAGGCTGGTATTTTGATTGTCCTCTCTCTCTCTCTCTCTCTCTCTTAGTATTCTTTTTTTAAGACCTTAGCGTGAATCATTAAAACTGCAAAAAACTGTAAAGACTTTAAAATTCTTGTGTATTTATTACTATAGAATATTTAGCCTACTGTATGCTTATTTAAGCCTTGAGTTGCAACTGCTACTGCACTTTTTGATGTGCTGTATGAAGTAGCATTTTTAGTAATATGGTTATAGACGCTCCCTTCCTCACCCCAATTTCTGCATCTATGGGAATTACTTCCTAGCTGCCATTCAGTCTTTTCTTCCAACACATTCTTTTCCAATCCTACAAACACCACTGACACGCTGGGATTCACATAGCAACATTCCTTTACCCCTTCCCTTTATCTCTTGCTTCTTAGTGACAGTACCATATTTTTCTACAACATTCTTAATCTCTTCAGTGTCGTACATAAAGTCTGTATGAGCAACACATTTCTGTAGAGACCAAATCACAACTTTTCATCTACCTCCATTACAACAATTTTATCTTTGCAGCTTCAGTGGCTGGGCACAGAACTCTTTCTGGGTTCTATGGGGCCAATTATAATTGAATATTGCAAACACAAATGTTAAAGTCTCTCTTTCTCTCCCCCCACCCCACACACAAATGCTGTATTGTTCTGACTCAAAGGTTCCATGTATCCAATGAGTTACCAATGCAGGACAATTGATCCTATTGTGAAGGTGATTCCCACTCACTCAATTATTTTCCTCTTGTAGCAGCACAATAGGTTTTGTTATCCCACTACTTCCACAAAATTGTGAAGAACACTTTTAGTGTTTCTATTGTGGCAGCCCAAAGGAGTTTTTCTATTCCCTTGCTATCACCAATTTGTTACAGACTCTCTTTAAAATCTCTCTATACTTTGTTTTAAAATGCTTTAGATTAGTAGTGTGGATATATACTCAAACTGTAGACAAGCTTTCACTAAAATAATAACAAAACTTTATTTAGCAGATGTTTCAAACAATAGATACTTAGGGGCTCGACAGACTGCCCCAAAGGGACGGCAGGATACCACTCCTTCCCTAACTGGATCAGGGCCACAGCAACTTCATGCCACAGCCCTGATCCGGTCTTTCAAGAGCACAAAAAGGAGCTGCAAAAAGCAGCCACTTTTTGTGCCCTCAAAAGGGTGCCATAGCTTCAGCAGCGTGGATATATGGTGTTCCTTCAGCGCTGCGTCGTATGAATTCCTGAAACTTTTTGTTTAGTAGTGTTCCTTTGGAAATTAACAAAAATATTTTTTACCCCTTTAGAAGATCTTTTCTCTTTTTGATCTGTCGATTTTTTAGTTTGTACAACTCCAAGACCTTTAACAATTTTTTTAAAAAAAATCTGCTATTTTTTTATGATTCTCCTGAGCTTCACCGTTTAATATACCAGAAATTTTGTCCATTTCCACCACATCTACCATTCTCAGAATCCAACTATCTGTAGAAGGAATATCCGGGGTTTTCCATTTTTGAGAAAGCAATACCCTTGCAACTGTTACCACATATAAAATTTGCTTCCAGTATTTATTTCTGTCTGTCATTTTATACAGTTTGTCATGTTTAATAGGTACAGCTCTGGTGCAAAATCAAAATAAATGTTAAAAATGTCTTGAGCTTGTTTTATGACGTTATTTCCAAAACTTCTCTATTATCGGGCAGGTCCACCACATGTGGTACCATGCACCAGCATTTTTATGACATTTCCAGCACAAAGAAATATTTTTTCTCTGCCACCATTTCACCTGCACAATGTCCCAGAAGAGCAGAGGGAGTGTAGTGTTCTTATTTTATTATGTTTAGAATGTTTTATGTTTATTATGTTTTAAATGTCTTTTTAATGTTGTTTTAACTTGTGTTTTTAAATCAGAGTTAATTTAATTGTACTTTAAGATTTGAATTAAGAGGGTTTTTTTTTTTAAGTTGTATTGTGTTTTTAAGGTGTCATATGCTGCCTTGGATCCTGTATTGAGAGAAAAATAGGATATAAAATCAGACAATGAATCCATCCCTCCATCAATCAATCAAGCCAATATATATGACCATGTTTAAGACATATCTTACTTTCCAAATGGAATCCTCAGTTAGTGCAGGTTTTCTCAGCTGGTTCATACATGTATATTAATACCTTGATATTTTTAAAGAAATATTTGATCACGGCTACACTTGCTTATCAAAAACTGAATATGTGAGCTGATTCCATCAAAGAGTATTGAGTAAGCAGGAAAGTAGGCAAGAATCTGAGTGGCTAGTTGTTTACGTCTGGGATGAAGACTCCAGGAAACCAGAATTCAAATCAGTGAAATCTACTGGGTGACGCTGACCAAGTCATACACTTTCAGCCTCAGAGCAAGGCAATGCTGAACCTCTTCTGAATAAATCTTCCCAAGAAAACTCTATAGTATGGTTGCCATATATGGGAGTCAAACTAAAGGAACATAACAATAGCAGGTAGGGAAGTAACAATAAATCTGTAACTATACACACATATGGTATCAGTTGATGGTGCAGTAATCAAACAATAAAACATTCATATGTGTAACGGTCCCGATTGATCTACTGGGCTCTGTGTTCAATTTGTGCATCTTTGGTAACTTTTCAGAAAGACTGGTCAAATACTTTAAATTTCTACTGACATTAAAAATAAAAAAATAAGCAGTTTAAATGGAAAACAGATTAAAATTTATCAGAAGAATCAGTTATGATTGCCATTTTCAACTTAAAGTCTCTCTATGTCCTTGGATTTTTGGGAAAGAATTATTCTAATAGCTTTTACAGTTTTTCATAGGAAAATTGTACTTCCTAATCAAACTTTTTTCCCGTGGAGAATTCATTCATTTTTTACTAGAAGAGAAATTCTCTTTCACTAAAATGCCAGGCTAAATGCCAGACAGATAGCTGGCTTCTAGTGAGCATTCACCAAAAGCTGTTTGTTTCATTTCCCGAAAGGCCAAACATTTTTTAAAAAGTATGTAAAAAAAAATATCCCAGACTCTGACTAATGTGTCTTGCCTCCACTGTAAGTCAGAGTAAACTCATTTCAGTCTACATGTTAGTGGAATGAGAATCTGCAGAGCAAATACTGCATTAGGACACTCCTCGCTTGGAAGATTAATGAAAATTAAATATTTGTATAATAGTCTAGATAGCTGTGTTTCCAAGAATTGTTCACCTTGAGTTGTGTCAAGGGAAGGGTGAAGTACTGATATGACAGCAGAAGAAACCATTCAATATTTGTATGAGTATCAATAGGATAAATATGGCATTAAAAAAACCAAACCTTTATTCTCCCTTTAATTGAGGCAAACCAAGCCATATGTAGTCTCTATTCATACTTGCTAAATAATGAAATAAAATGGTTACACGGATCTCATCTACAATCATGGGATTGCATTTATCCTGTCAGGAGGTTTATTTGGATAAAATAACTGTTTGACTGCAGACAATTTCCTTGGATTAAAGGCCATTATTTGCAGTGCACTTCAGATCTGACAGATTAATGGATCCACATGGTACAGCTTGGAAGTTCAAGTGTCTGTCAAGAGAAATAAATATCCAATTTTCATTTGTGAATTTGGAAAACACTATTCATTTTCATTTCTTCTGCAGTACCCAAAGAAATGCTCACAAAGGACTTAAGAATCATACTAATTCTCACAGGTTTCTGTTACATACATTTAGCAAACTAAATAAATACTGAAAAGCTAAACAACATATTTGAAAAGCACTATTGGTCTTAGCCAGAGCCTGAAAAATTACTTGTTTTGGAATAAAGCTTCTAAAATCTCCCAGCCAGTATTACATGTAGGCAAAAATATTTTGCATACCCTTCAGCATTTCAAACATATTCAAACTTTTTATTCATACCCATCAAATCCCAGTTCCCCTTGGCACTTCTTTGGGAGGAAGTGCCAAAGAGGTGCCAGCACTGCCGTTTTCCCATCCAGGCATTTAAAACAGTCAGAAGTGGCAATGTGGCAGAGAGAGTAAAGGTGCTTCTTTTAGGTACTTCTGGGATCAATTAAGCTCTTGCCTTTTGCCAATCTACTCAGAGAAGGAGATGGTTCCTTCTCCTCCTTCTTTTTAAAATAAGATTTAAAGTAAAATACTTACACTGACTAATGGGTAAGTCAACCCAGTTTTTTTTTGGGTCAACTTTCTGTCTAAAATTTCTAGACTTATACTAGAGTATATACTGTAATAAATCAGTATAGTGCAATCTTCTTCCATTCATTCTCATTGTTGAGGGTGCCAACAGTGTAGGAAGAGAAATAACTAACCATGAAATCAGACATAGCATGATACAAAATTCTGCCACTGAAACAAGATATAACAGGATATGTTATAGACATAAGAAAAGAAACACTTACATGCAATACGAACATAGGCTTTCCTGCTCTTGGTAGTGCCAGCTGAGCTCCAGGCAACACACTGACACCAGTAGTCTTCAGGGCCAAAGAGTTCTTCAACTTGCTGGCGTGAAATCTCAATGCTTACTTCTCGGACAATCAGTCCTACCAAAACACAACCAATAGCTTCATGTTTATTTCAGTACTTGGAGGGGAAAATGTATATATACTCAATGAATATTAACAGCAGCAGACACATGGTTTACCATCATGGTGTGCTGGGCAATCTCTGTACAAAAAGATAATGTGTTAAGCTTATTTCCGAAGCCCTTGCACATTGTTATAATGTTAATCAAGTAGATCCCTTATATGGTTTAATGTTCACATTCACAACTGTTTCAAGATTTTCAAAAGATACAGAGAAAAGGTGAGGGTTCTTTCCTCATTGTTGCTGATGGGATAAGTTGGTACCTGTCTGGTACCTATTTATTCACATGTCCCTTCTATGTGGGTTCAGAGAAGATGAACAAACAAGAAATGGTGGAAGCAGCAAACAACCAAGCAATGTGTTCCTCTTAGCTTTGCCTTGGAAGTATGTCAAGGGGGAAGGCAAGGAAGGGAAGAAGAAGCAATTGTATGATCTCTCTGGAGCATGGCTGGTTAGGGTCTAATTGGGTCTCTAGAATAGTTTAAAAAATTGTGCTCCCTTTTTACACATTAATGAGTTATCCTAAAAGTCACATATATAAATGAATAAATATAAAATAAGATGCAAAATACAACAGATAACTACACCAAACTTTCAAGGGTAATTCAGACTTGCAACTGTAAGATTACAACTTAGAAATATCAGGAGATCCATGGAAGTGACTGAAAAAAATGGAAATGAAGCTATACCATTTCTCTTCAGCACTGGGTCTGTGAGAGGCCTCAATCTACTATACCAACTGAACCATTGATAATATGGCCCAGCCTTTCAGAATATTTTTCTTTAAAGTCCCACTCTACACAACCTGGGACTGGGACTGCTAAACATACCTAGAAAAAGTAGCAACTGTTTATTTCCTGTGCTTCCTTTAAAAAACCGAAATTGACATTTCCCCCAAGAATCTAAGGAGCTTATTGCATGGATATTTAAATCATTTTACCCTAACCTTTAATTCAGGTAACATCCTGATATTATCGCAAGGTTTTTGGATCCAATTTTGCTGCCTGAATACATTCCAGGTCCATCCCCGCTTCCAGAGCTGCTCCTCACAGCTCTTTTCAGAACCAGGAGTTTTCTGGTTTGAATAAATGGCCACCGGAGCCCTCCTGGAAGCGGGGATGGACACGGGATGGATTTGGGTGGCAAAATTGGAGCCAAAAACCTTGTGGAAATATCAGGAAGCTTATCCATGCAATAAGCCCCTAAAACATATCTTATTTCTACTGAGATATTCCCCTGCTTTCTGAGGTAGAGATTATGTCTGTGTGTGTCCCTAAATTCTTTCTCCTATACTCCTGAGGCCCTTTCACATTACACAATTATATCACTTTAATTGTCATCACAACATCTCCTTGAGCCCTGAACTTTGGGGGTTGCCATGAGCTGGGGTAGACTCGGGCAGTTAACAACAAGCCCCTGAAATGGAGCCAAACTGGAAAAAGAAAAATACATTTTGGAGCTGGGAAAGAGCCCTAGTGTAGCTTCAACCCTGGTTACATTTTGATTTGCAATAGTCTAAGTTAAAGTTTTTACCTGTTTGCACAGACTCAGTTCTGGAAATGTAACCTTTGAAAAGTGACAGCAATATGCTTTGGTTTGTTTAAATTAATTGCAGTAAGAGTGTATTCATATAAACCCAAGCATGACCATGCTAACTATGTTTGGAAATGGACTATGCTATGTGGGCTGCACATTCTGATTATTTGTTCAAGACAAGGAACAGATGTTATATTAATAACAGCACTACATGCTCATGCATCAGTTTTACCTTGGTGAGGTTTTGCCTAGTTTATTGTTTAAAAAACTCAAAACAGCTCCAGGTGCTCTTAGGTGTTTCACAGTTACTTGAACACTGGTATCCAGAAGTGTGGTGGTTTCTCTCTGTCTAGAAATCTTCAGGCAGAGGCTGGATTGCCACAAGTTGCATTTTTTGTAGGTCTGGATTTCAGTGTCAAGAAAGTGGTTGGATATATAACCTACAAGATTATTTCCAACTCTGTATAAGTATGATGATTATTAAAATTTCATACACTGCTGTCAATCAATAGTTAGAAAGTCAGGCATTTGCTAAGAATCCCCAACTGGTAAAGTTCACAGTCATATGCCTCTTTAAGCAATCAAAGGATGTGTTTTTAAAGCTGTCAATACATTATAAAGAATGAACTCTAAATGGTATGTTAATATTTTAAAATGCTGTGTAAACCTGTTAATGACATGCACTGCAAATGTTATACAGTATATAATATTCTAGTAAGTCTCAGTTTGTCTCTGCTTACATGATAAGCTTTGCTTGAAATCTTGATGTGTTAGCTATACATATATATGCACTTTTGCATATATGTACTTGCTATTGCTATTGTTAAGTATCTTAATACTCTCTACTGTTGGCTGTACTAGCAAACAAAAGTACAATAAGAAAATGGCAGTTGCACTGAGGCTGCTGTCACAATGCAGAATTAATGTAGTTTGACACAGCTTTAACTGTCATGACTCCATCCTATGAAATCCTGGGGTTTGTAGTTTATTGTGGCACCAGAACTCTATGATAGAGGCTAAATATATCACAAAACTGAAAAAATCCCAGAATTCTATAGCACTGAGTAAAGTAAAGGAAAGTAGTCTCAAACTGCATTAATTCAGTAATGTAGAAGCAGCCTGAAATATTTTTAGAGGGGGGATAATCTATTAAGTCTCTCAACTACAGTAAATGATCAGACACAATGCAGAAGAATGTGCTAATCCTCTCCCTCCAGTTTGAAAGAAATCCAGCATTCTTCCTTTCTGCTTGAGGAAGGGAATTAGAGACAGGAGAACATTTGCCCATAGTTGTGCCTAAGGAAAACTTGCCTCCCCATTAACATCCTGGCCCTGGGCTGTTGGTGGGGGGCGATCGAGCAGGCAGGTAAAAACAGACAAAATAATAGTTAAAAGGTGTTCAATGGCTCTCCTCACATGTCATCTATGCATGTGGGCAAGGGGGAGGTTCCAGGGGGCGTAATGTGTTCTACTGTATTTGGGGATCAATGTAGCAATTTGCTATGTTTGGATGCCCGATAAGCACCTAAGCGATCGAAAGCTTAATAAAAAAAATTGTCTACACATGCGATTTGCCTTACCACCCTGCTTCCTCCCACTCCACCAGGGAACGGCTATGTACAACCAGGGGAAATGGCGCCAGTAATGCAGGAAAGAGAAACAAGTGGGTGACACCCCACCCCCAGGCCAGCCCCTTGAGCCTGCTCCTTCCATCCCCAAGTTCCTGAATCAGACACCCCTTTTGTTCCCATTTGTTTGCTCTGACCAGAAACCGGGAAGTCCAGGAAAAACCTCTAAAAATGTGCAGGCGTCAAATTAATCCGTTTATTCCATCACTGATTTGGGTTTTCCAAGGAAACGATTACATGGGGATCAGATCCAAATTCCAATGGGAACGATTCTGCGAGTGAGGATCGAATGTGCAATCAAATGGGAATGAGGCCCCATAATCTGCATCTGGATCCGCTTTATAAGCCAGTGGGAATGGGGCCCTAGTTTAGTGTGAATGCTAGCTAGGCTCAAACATGGCAAACCTTGATGTAGTATGGTAGTCATATTCTTAGGCTCATAAAGAGAAAGATATTCAAGATTTTCCTTTCATTTTTCTATGTTTTTCTTCCTTCTTTTCTCCTGGGTGAGGAGATAATATGGGGAGACACAGCACTAGAGGAAGTTTTCCTTAGGCACAACTACTAGGGCAAATGTTCTCCTGTCCTCTAATTCCCTTCCCAAGCAGAAAGAAAATGCTGGATTTCTTTCAAACGGAGGGAGAGGAGTTCAAATCTTCGCTTGTGTCTGATCATTTACTGTAGTGAGAGACTTAATAGATTATCCCCCCCCCCTCTACAAAATATTTCATCCCCCCCCCCCTAAAAAGTTCGGCTGCTGCTACATTGCTGATTAAGGCAGTTTGAGACTACTTTCCTTTCCTTTATCAGTGCGAAGAATTCGGGGATTTTTTCAGTTTTGTGATATATTAGCCTCTATCATAGAGTTCTGGTGCCAAATAAACTACAAACCCCAGGATTCATAGAATGGAGTCATGACAGTTAAAGCTGTGTCAAACACATAATTCTGCATGTGACAGCAGCCTCAGTGCAACTGCCACTTTCTTATTGTACTTTTGTTTGCTAGTACAGCCAACAGTAGAGAGTGTTAAGATACTTAACAATAGCAATAGCAAGTACATATATGCAAAAAGTGCAAATATGTATAGTAACAAATCAAGATTCAATGCAAAAAGCTTATAATAAGCAGAGACAAACGGAGACTTATTAGAATATTATGTATAACATTTGCAGTGCAATGTCATTAACACAGTTTACAACAGCATTTTAAAAATATTAACATACCATTTAGAGTTCATTCTTTTATAATGTATGACAAGCTTAAAAACGCACCTTTGATTGCTTAAAGAGGCATATGACTGTGAACTTTACCAGTGGGGTTGTTCTAGCAAATGCCTGACTTTCTAACTATGATGAACAGCAGTGTATGAAATTTTAATAATCATCAACTTTATAACAGAGTTGGAAATAACTTGTAGGTTATAATTCCACCACTTTCCTGACACTGAAATCCGA
>NC_056526.1:172939663-172975860 GCF_019175285.1 Sceloporus undulatus | reverse complement strand
GGGGGGATAGAGGCTCCCTTTCCCCTTTCCCAGAGGCACTCTGGGAAGACACAGGAAAGCCCAGGAGGCAAAGGAACTTGGGGGAATAGAGGCACTCTTGGAAGACACAGGAGAGCCCAGGAGGCAAAGGGACATGGGGGGAATAGAGGCTCCCTCTCCTTTCCCAGAGGGGAAAAGTGGCTAAGTGACTGATTGGCTGTGATGTCAAGCGCTTAGGCACTTGATTGACAGCTGCTTTTTTAAAAAAGAGGTTTTGGAAGGGCAATGGGAACGGGGAGCAAGACAGTCCACTTCAAATTACAACCGAGATAATTTCAATGGGAACGAGAACATGGGTCAAAAAAACCTGAGTCCGTTTGCCCCCTTTCGTAATGGGAACAAGGGAGCAGATTCAAATATGACTCGGGGAAAAATCCGAGTCAGAATCGCAGCAATATAAGCTGCTTTTTCCCCCAGTGGGAATGGGGCCTAGGATTTCAAATAGTTGCCATGTCAGACTCATCCCAGGTCTTGAGATTTCAGGGCCAAAATCTGAGACTACTATGCAGGCCCTTGTGATGTCACTGGAGGCTGACCCCAGTAATGTTTCTAAGCATGACAGATAAGCATGATAGCAAAAAAGAGCATCAAGTAGCTCACAGCATGTCATTCAAATAAAAACCTCAAGGTCTAACAAATTGGAAAATCTTGTTCAAGATTAAATGTCCCATGAATTGCATTGAACCTCCACTCCCACCACCACCAAGAGAAAGTAACTCTTAGCTGGTGTAACTTGTAGTAGCAGAAGCCATCAGCACAGAGGATTTTTATTTTCAAGACATTACTCTTGTCCTGAGATTTCTCCTCCTGCCTAGAGGTGTGGAGAAGAGGAGCTGAGAATTGGGATTTCAGAAACGTGATAAATCTGAACTCCAGTAAATCCAGGTAAGGAAGGGAAAGGGCCAATTGTTCTAAGATATCAGCTTGCAATCCTTTAAGCTTGCGTCTGTGCATAAAATATCCTTCATCTTGCTTTGATAATATTTTAGTTCTTTGCATTTGAAAATGAGGAACTAGTTTATACATTCTGTGTTTTACCTTTAGGAACCTGATTGACAGACTGAATGAAAGTCTTTGATTTGGCTTTGATTTGGTTTAATAGTTTTTAAATAGTATTTGTAATTTTTATACAGTTTTATCGTTATGTATATATTGTATTTTTATTCTGTACTGCTGTATTGTTGTATTCTTTTGTTCTGTACACCACTTTGATCAACACGGAAAAGCGGTATAGAAATAAACTTTATTATTATTATTATTATTATTATTAGTAGTAGTAGTAGTAATAATTTCAAGTTGAAGGCTTTCACGGCTGGCATCCATAGTTTTCTGTGGATTTTCCAGGCTATGTAGCTGCATTCTGGAAGAGTTTATTCTTGATGTTTCACCTGCATCTGTGGCTGGCATCTTGAAGATGCCAGCCACAGATGCAAGTGAAATGTCAGGAATAAACTCTTTCACATTGTGACTACATAACCCAGAAAACCCACTGAAAAGTAGGAATAATTGCTCTTTTAGACCAATAGTCCCCAAATCCTCAGGAATAGCCATGTTCACTGGTGGAGTCTGATTTTTGTAGTCCAAAATGTAATTATTCCATAAGTAGGGTCAGAATCTAGGTGCAGGGCTCAGCCTACCAAGCTACAGCCTAAAGTTTAGGGAAGAAAAAATGCTGAGTGAGTGAAGAAATGTGGCTGTTTCCTGTCCCATTCCATATTTCTATGCATACATTTATTCCCTGGGAACAGAGATAATCTTTTGCCAGTTCACTACTTCTACATGCTGACTGAGTATAGCACTGAACAATTCAATGGGGCTGTTATGATGAAGCTAAGAAACTGAGCAGTCTTGCACACCAGGAGATCAACTAAGATGGGGAAAAAGTTTTAAATGAGTTGTTTTGTCTAGTTGCTGGCAAAGGAGAATCAGCATCACTCATCCGTTTATAGACACAAAATCCACAACTGAATAACTGCCAGTAACCTCTGAGAAAAACCCAGGAAATTGCACATTTGCATACATTAATATATTTGCATAAATTCAAACACCAGGGCTCAGAAGCATGTGCTTTCCATTTAAAGTTATGTCATAACAAACTTAATTGTAGGGGAATAATTGCATGAGTTTGCAAAGACCAGAAAGCTCAATAAGTGCTGCATGCTGTATAAAAACCCAGTAATTAAAAATTGGTAATGGAATGCCTTGTGCTTTCATTTAGGCTTTTGCTATTTGCCATGATGAGCAGCAATAATTGTACAACATTCTAGGATGGTGGAAGTCATTCCTTGACCTTGTGATTCTCTATTCTGAACACAGAAATGATATAACAGAATGTTCTGCCTTGTGGAAAGACTAAAGTTCTAGGTTCCCTACCTTAGTTTCTCCAGGAAGGGATGGGAAAGATTATTATCTAAAGTATGCTGCTGCCAAACCTTATTAAGAACATCCAGGGTTGTGTATGTGTGTCTGTTTGAGCACATGCATGCTTCTTAAGAAAATCCCACACTAGACTCATATCTATAATAATTTTTAAATATGATTTGAGCTACTGATGCTGTCTTGCTGTCTGCTGATTCCAATGGGAAAAGCAAATAGCTGTATATTTATAGATTTTTTTTAAAAAAAAATTAGGAATCCCAAAATGGGCAAAGTCTTGCAATCCTGCGGAGAGCTAATGTACATCCAACACCTCCATGTATTCCCTGGATGTGCTTCCATTCTATGAAGCTTGTGTGAATACTCATGAGGTATCATGTATGAAACCTTCCTCCAGATTCTATGAAAACTATTCCTCAAAATTCTTGGAGTTTGGGGGAAAGCGTTCAAATATTCTTCCAGTTCTACTTTTGATAACATTTTGATGAACCTTAAAGCACATCAGAAAGTAAAAGGCACTACCAACCTGCTAATTTAATTAGACGTTTAAACAGATTTGCAGGCTGAGAAACAAGGTATGCACAAAAACCCATATGTTTTATCAGCACAGTATAATTCCTCTGCAATGCTTTGTGATATTTGAATATAGGTAAAATACTGTAGAGGAATGTTGATTTTCTTCTTCAATGGGAAGAAAACTTGCCCTATTTATTAATCTTTGCATGTGAAACAAAATAGTCAAGGATTTATATTCTTAATATTATTCCAAAACCAACATTAAGACTTTTTGGAGTTTCTTGCAACCACTTTTGGATATTTTCTAAACATGCCTAGATACAGAGAGTATTTATTCCTGTTTGTCTCTGCCTGGGCTTAGCTCCTTCTACTGTTTAGTGTAACGCCTCAAATCTGTGTTGATATAAAACTGCCTTTACATAAATGCTGTTTGTATGATTAAGGACCTTGCCAAATCAAGGATAGGTGTACATTCATAGACTCTTTCAGACTAAATGCACAAAGGGAACAGAGTGGGCCCAGAATATTCCTGGTAAAAAAGAACAAACACAACCATCCTGTTTCATCCCTTTTGCAAGCATTCAGGAAAAAGATTTGAATGGTACTCCAAAATCTACCAAAGAAGTTAAGCAGATCTGTTTTATCAAAGCAACTGCATTAAGGGAACTTCTCTAAGTCATTAATGAAATCTTTCCTTAATTGTATCTGACATTGGTAGCAAATATGTACATGTATCTACATTACCATTCCCAGACCCACACAGAGTCATAGCTTGAGAACATTGGGTGAGAGTGCCTCACCAGCTGCATATATGCTTTCCCACAGACTCAGTCAGCCACGGTTGCTGGAAATTACTTCCACCATCCAGTCAGAATCATCAAGTTAGAAGGGGCCCCAGAGGCCATTGAATCTAACCCACACATCACCACCACTGAATGGAGGAAATAGCACCCCCAGCAGGTTAATGCCTAGCCTCATTTGATGACATCCCAAGAAAGAGATCTCACATTTCTCTATGTAAAGAAGATCCTTCCACTGTTCATTCAAACATTCAAAGTACACAGACTTTCAGGGAAGGTAACAGGTTTCTGTCCTCCTTCCTCCAGTCTCTGAAACCTCCATCAGTACCAAGATTCAGTGCAGGGTGGTTACTATACAGAGACTCCAGGACAAAACAGATGGCCCGGATGGAGCGGGCTTGTTCCGCTCTGGCGGTGTTTGCGCTGGGACTCCGGTGACCAAATGTACCTGGTCACAATCTGGGCTGCCACCATGGTCCTAAACAAGGCCACTGAAAGGGAGTGGATCAATCCGCTCCTTCTTGGCCCGATTCGTCCGTGATGGTGTGGCATTGGTCACATTCAGGACATGAGCCATCTAAACACCATTCCCCCAATGCGTCCTGAAGCCAGCACTTTTGGCCTATCTGCTTTGGGCCTCTCTCCCCCCACCCTTACTATAGAGGAGAGGAGAGGAGAGGAGAGCTTAGGGCAGGAGCAAGAAAACATGGAGGAGAGGGAGGAACAGCAGCCACTCCAAGCATTTATTTATTTAATGTCCCACCTTTCTCCCAGGAAAGGACCTACAGTCGCACATAATACAGATTAAAACAGAACAGAAACAAAATCAGTCATGATGTTAAAAACACACACATTAAAACACTTTTTTAAAAGACTGCTTTAAAAAGCAGCAATGAATTAAAAGGTTTAAAAGTACAATGGGTCCTTGGTATCTGCTAGGATTTGGTTCCAAGACCTCTTATGGATATTCAAATGTGTGGATGCTCAAGTCCCATTATATACAATGTAGTAAAATGGTCTCCCTTACAGTACATAAAATAGCAAAATGAAGGTGGATACAGAGGGCCGATTGTATTTAAAAAAAAAAAATCAGAAGAAAAGTTAAAAAGTGAAGCACCTCTTAATAGAGACCCTTCCATAGTAACTAGTAAATGGTCAAAGGATTGTCTTTGATTTTCTTCAGTGATGAAAAGAGTGCATGCAAACTTGCCAGGTCAGAAATATCCCAGGGTCTCAGTTTTCAGGGCAAAAACCTGAGACCTAGGAATGATGACTTGTGATGTCACAGGTGGCACACCCAGCTGATGTCATTAAGCATGAGAGACAAAGCATCAACCACAGTTGCACAGAGTACACCATTCAAATAAAAAACACCAGGTACTTTTTAAATTGTGTTTTTTTATTTTAACATATTGTATTCTACCTCAAGCCTTGAGGAGAGGTAGGGAATGAATGAATGAATGAATGAATGAGCAAATGAGGAAAATATATAGGAAAAATATATGTACATTTTCCAGACAATACTCTCACCAGAGGTTTCTCCTCCTGAAAAATATCCCAGGGCATTTGGAGAGTTCATGCTAAGCCTTGCCAACCAAGAGGGACTTTTATTGCAGACCGACTCAGATTGTTGAATCCTTGCTGTCACATTTGTGAAGAATCATCTGTGTAACTTCTTCAGTTTCTATCTGTGGGATTTTTTTTTTGTTTTTGCAGTTTGCATAAATGGCTTTAAAAAAAAAAGTCTTAAAATTGCACAGGAGTGCTATCTTATGTGATTGTAAAACAAAAAACAAACGGCTTCCACTGTAAACAAGACCTTTCTAGTTTCTAAGAGTTTCTTTACATCAGTTCAAAGAAACACAGAGTGGAATGAAATATTAATCTAATCTAATCTAAAATAGGTCAAGTGACTCTCTCCCTCTGTTCTCCCCCATATTCCATGAACAATGGGGTGGCATGCATGTCCACAGAGGAAATTTATCAGGGAAAATAAAAGCCTCCCTTACTTTAGTGGCTTTTAACAATAGTTTTATCTATGGGAAATGGCAGATGAAGCTTTCCAAGGTATGACCGTTCGCTAATCTTTACTAAGGAAGCAAAAAACCAGGATGAGTGGGTAGTGGGAAAGTTGGCAACTCTTCACTGAATCACACAGTGTGAGCTGCACAGCTACCTGCTTTAGCTGCAGATCCTGCATTGAGAAGGGGATTTGACTGAATGACCCAGGAGGCCCCTTTCAATTCTATGATTCTAAGCCCAGATACAGGAGTTGGTATTTGTTTTTGTAGATGGAAAGTCTTTACTCAGAAATTATTACTATGGATTACTTACATTCTAAACATGTGTGAGCAGTATGAGCATCCTCCGTGAGTTTCTGAGCATTCTTTTGAAGCAAATCCACATACCCACACCAGTCAAAATAAAAACTGAACAACAGCAGTGATGAATTTATCATCATCTGTCTTCATAATTTCATTATCATCATCATCACCACCACCACCACCACCACTGACTGGCATATGAGTATTTGACTTGTTAGCTGATGGTGAAACCTTCAGTAACTTGGGTCAGTCTCTTTCACTTTAGTAACTTTGGTCAGTCTCTTTCATCTATCTTACAGGTTGTAGTGACTATTGAGTGCAGAAGAAGAAAGCTGTGCATGTTGCTCCAGAGAAAATGTGGGATAAAAATGTAAGTAATAATACAGACATAAAGTTTTGATAAACCTAACATATACATACACATGCCACACACACTCACTCACATGTGTGTGTGTATGTATGTGTATGTCTCTCTCTCTCTCTCTCTCTCTCTGTGTGTGTGTGTGTGTGCGTGTGCGCACACACATATATATTATACAGAGAAAGCAAGAGAGTTGGGGAGGAAGAGAGGGAACTGATAGTGGAAAATACAGAAACGATTAGTAAAAAAAACCTTGAAATTTTGCATTTCCTCATATTAGTGTGTTGCCGCAAAAAAGAGAAAACAACAACCTACCCCAAGAAAAACTTACAGAGTATTGTGGCATTCTGAAGCTTTATTTGGCATAAACCTCATAAGCTACAGCCCACTCTTTTGTATACTACAATAGTTGAATTAATTTCATTAATTAATTGCAGGTTGATGGGTTTTAGCAGTCTGTACAAAAAAGTGACCTCCCCATGCATTTTTCTTTACTTTCTGTGTATAAAATTATATTTTTTTGTTGCTGTTTTCTTCAAGTCATTAACACCTATCAGGGCATTTTCTTGGCAGAATTTGCTCAGAGCGGGTTTGCCTTTGCCTTCCTCTGTGGCTGAGAGAGTGTGACTGCCCAAGGTCACCTAGTAGGTTTCCATGGCTGGCTGGGGTTTCTTCCCTGGTTTCCCAGTGTCCTAGTCCAACATCTGAACCATTATGCCATGCTGACTCTCTATAATGATGCTACCCCATCATTAAAAAAACAAAACACCAGTAACACACATTATTCTTTACCAGTTTAGTCTGCTCTGTATGCTTTGCTGTTCTTAATGGTGTTCGTTTATCTGGCTAATCTCTTACTGCCACTTTTCCTGCACCCTGTTTTTGCAACCCCTCTCTCACTTTCCTCCTTAATTCTCCACCTTGACTTCAGCAAATCTTTAAATAATTCAGTTTTTTAATGTGAAATATAAAGCTAGCATGACATTTGGAGACTACTGCATTGTTAATTCTGCTTTTATTTCTTTTTATTATCTCCTTTCCCCCCGCTTTGTCTTCTTTTAAAAGATTGTTATAAAAGTGAGGAAGGACTGTTCTTTTTTATACAGTGACCTTGTTCAGATGACTGCTTCTCAGGAGCATGCTGAAAGTGTACTGAGTACACTTAGAGATGTACACAAAATCTATATCTAGATGTCTTCCCTTCTCCACCTCTTATGCTTGCCTGATTCTGTGACACACACATAGAGAAACATAGTTTTCAAAGATGTTTAAGTCCTCAGGATTCTATGCATCAGCATTGCTACCTGTTCAGATGTGGAAATCTGGTTTTAAGTGGAGAAGGAACCAAGACACTTCTGAGTGTTCAATCATAGCTCTGTATGCACTGTAGCATCATGATGCCCCTGTTGGGAATAATTGCTCTTGCTACCTAGCACCAGTGAGATAGGCATGTATTTTAGCTATGCTGAGGACATCCGGTTGCCATTTCTCTCCCATCCCTTAATATAGTTGCTATATAACATGTATACAGGAAGGGACTTGTAAAGATACAATTTGTCTGCCTGGGACAGAAGAAAATAATGTTTTGGTTCCAGTTGCAAGAGATCTAATTTATCTGGGAACTTAGGAAGCACAAACTACATTACAGCACTGATTTCATCAGTCTGAAAGCTTGCCTAACTTCTTAGGGGTGGCAGCAGATGTGTAGGCTAGAGGTCTAGAATGCTGATAGAGAGGAGAATGGACATCGTGCGGAGTTCTCTCTCTCCCGCCTTTGTAGGGTATAGCAAAATCCAATCATCTTTTTCTGTTAGACATATTTTACACAAATATTATCTGTGAATGATGAAAAATAGAAGGCCTGCAAATGAATGAGAATGTCTCAGTCGAAAAATAGGGGTGGGACATGTCTTGTCCTTTTATGAATCTGCAGGAAGAAAATGTAAAAAGAACGTATTTTTTGCTGTCCTAGTAGAAGAGTGTCTTGGGGTCCCTCCTCCATTTTGTTTCTCAGAAGAATGTACCCTTTCCGGCTTTAATCATCACTTCTTCCCTGCGCCATGCTGTTTGAATGAGAATCAATTAAACTGTGAGATCTCTCAGTTTGGTAATGCACCTTCAGCCTCAATAGTAAGTTAAGTGGAAGAGAAACACAATATTTTAAGCCTTCTCCCCAATTTCTATACCCCATGCTAGGCTCGAAAATTAACGAATGGACTTCGGAGGTATTGGGTTCCTCAGGATGGGTCTTACAGATAAACATTTTAGTTGCTACAATATAAATTTGAATGCTAATCTCAAACACTGTCAAATGTGCACAGGTGTTCTATTCATAATTTACATATATTTGACTAAGGCCTCTTTCAATCTTTCCAGACCATTCTTAGAAGACACCATTGAAAGCTGAGTAGCAGAGGAGGATCACATGTTAGGAATGTAAAGAAAGGGTCCTACACACATTCAGATATTCTATCAAAAAAAAATGACGAATAGATGTGAGATCTTCCCATGATGGTACTTTTTAAAATGTTACATAGGAAATTTTATGTTTTGTTAGAACAAAAATTTCGCACTCCCAAGCCTAGATTTTCTGCATTTTCCCAATTTTTTGCAAAATTATCCCCCCAACCCACAAAAAAAACTGTTCTAAAAGTGCAAAGAAGTCAAAAATGTACAAAAAGTCCTCATGATATACAACGTGGTAAGAAAAAAAATCAAAAATTTCTTCTTGCATGCAGGACAGAAATTAATAAAGATTTGTACACCTTCTCACAACATGTACTTTTCCTTTTGTAATTTGAAGAATGAAATATCTTCTCTTCATGGTGTTACCTTTTAGGATTCCCAGTCTGAGAACAATTACATATATCCAGTTGGACATGTGTAGGAAGATGCAGATATCTGTAAGAACAGAGATCATAGTAGAGACATGAAAGGTCTTTCTTTTGCCTTTTCTTTGTGCCATTAAGGATATAAAAAGGATTGTGATGCACATAACTTCATTTTTTTTAAAAAGGCCGGAACCCATTAAGTGGAATCCTGGTTGATTGATGCCAGTCACAAAATATGGATACATGAACATATGGCATAGCTTTAATACTTAGAAAGGTACAAGAAGGTTTATATGGACTGCACCTATGATAGCTGAGAAATATATTTAACAGTTTGGACATGTGGTAACTTCCTCTCATAGTTTGGAAGTTCAGAAATTAAGGTATTCACCAAATCTGAACTACATGGACTGTTTTGAAGGCAGGCCAGAGAGTGCTCTTGAAGTTTTGAGGGCAATATATTTTTTAAAACTGTTTCCATGAACAAGAAAATAGGTATCTATGGCTTTTGCCTGCAGAGTTGCCATTAGGTTGTTCTAGTTTTGAAGTGCAGTTGATTGCAAAGATTTGCAGATGCAGTCTAAAGCTAAATCTGCAATGCAGAAAGAATGGGGTTGACACGGCTTTAACAGCCATGGGTTCATGCTATGTAATTCTTAGATTTGTAGATTTGTGAAATATTAAACTCTTTCGTGTGAGAGGCTCTGGTGCCATAACGAATAAAAATCCTAGGATTCCATAGCATTGAACTATGGCAGTTAAAGTGGTGTTTAGCCCTACTGTTTTCTGCAGTGCAGATGTAGCCAAATGACTCAAAAGTCAGATGACTACAGCTTTACAAAACAAAGCTGGGTGGTGGCAACACAGCTTTTTGGAGTCACAAAGAGGTGCTCCCTAGAAAAAAATTAATTCAGGTTTGCAAATGGGGGTTGTATATTCTACTGGTACTTGCCAATGGAGGATAAAAAAATGAATATATTAGTGATTTTTTGTAAAAACAAACAAACATGATTTTTGCCCTGGCTTTTCTGAGAATGTTTGTAGTGTTAGGGCTTATTGGGTTCTGTTGAAGTGTGGCAATTTATACTAATACATTCACAACATTGGAATTTCAATCCAGCTGAAGGACAATGTTTCAACAACAAAAACAGACAAAATGCTGAGAAATGATGAGGTTGAAAACAGAGGCTGAAAAATTCCTTTAGAATAATTAATATAATGGCAGTCTGAGCTCCACATACTTGAGTATTTGGCAGTACTCTGGTTGTTTAATTACATTTCTCTTGCCCTTTTTTAAAAAGTGAGGGAAGAGCAGGGAAAGCCACAATAATTTCTTAGGCCTGTTATACAGACAAAATAAACTGCTTTGAGTCACGGGGAGTTGGTGTTTCAAGATGCATGGTCCTAAGAGTCCAGAGCCGCACCAAGCACACTCCTCCGGGCTGCAGCGTTGCTTTGGTGCGCTTCTGGACTTTAGGACGCATGCATCATTGAAACACCATACCTCCACTGTGACTCGAAGAGCTGTATTTTGGCTGTCTGTACCAGGCCTAGGTTATCTAGTAGGTATATAAATGTATTTCCTAACGTACTGTGTCACTTGGCAAAGACAAACCAGTTTTCTGGTAAATCATAAATAAAGAATCTGTCTGGGAGAAAAAATCATTGTTTGAAGACGAGGTCTTGTCATAACTAAATGGTATCAGAATCGAAATCTGGCTCTCTGGCCACTAGAACAAACTTGAGTGTACTACTCTGGATAGCATGATGATGAGCATTATCTTCAGTAAATGTACTGGGAGCTGTCAATGAAAATGAATGTTGTTTTCCAGTCACCAGGAATTAGCAGGCAATGCTTATTTAATTATAAAACATAGTATGCTTGTTTAGTTCCACGGTCTCTTTGCGGATTGCAATTAAATGACCAAAAGAAAAAAGATGTGCCCTGTGGCTATTCAAGGGAAATGACTTCATCTCTAATGGATACACTTTACTATGCTTTGTGTAGGTGTATATCTGAGGACCACTCCCACAAGCTTCCTATTGGCATAAATTGTCTTGGACAGTTTTAGTCATAGTTAGAGCAAGCCTAGTGATATTATTGGGATTTAGGGGCAATTTTGACAAAGAATACTCCTGAATTTCAGTGGGCTTAGTCAAAGTAGGACAAATATAATAAGACTTCGTCCATGCCATTGGATCTATAAGACATTTTCAATATTTGGGAAGCAAGCACAAATCCTAAAGAATAGGGTAGACAGCAAGTAAAGAAAAACCAGTGATTTAAAATTTTGCCTAAACATCTTCATATATTCTCTAAACAAATCCAGAAACTGCAAATTAGGGTCCATGTAACTGTAAATATAAATCTTTATATTTGAACAAGGATCAAATTAGTTTATCATTTACATTAAAACACCTCCTTAAGAGAGTGTTTCTGTACAAGACATGGATGCCTTTAAAATTGACTGTAGGATTAGCAGGCCTATATTAATATGAGTTATTAAGCTGAGGAAAAACTAGACCTAACTCAATGACAAACAACTTGTGACTCCAGATTTTGCTGGATTGCAACTCCATGATCCTACATAATTGCTTTACAGTCTAGGTCTGATGGCTATTCAGCAATATAAGTTTAAAACCATCCTGCTTATAGATACTGGGCTGTGTGCAAATGGTCCTGAGAACTTACATTACTAGCAATTCACAAATAAAACAAACAAGAGATTGGTAAATTTGGTGCTCTCCTACTCAGGAGGAATTTTAAGCAGTTCAAAAGAAGTAAAAGGTTGCATCTGGCAAATGATATTAATCTTTTCCATAGGAATGGTCTCCGCCTTAAATCCAGTTTTTTTTCCCATGCTTTACCACTACCTTCAGTGGCTTGCATTTGTGTACAATCAGAATCCATTAAGAAACTCTCTTGGTTTTATAAACAGTTAAAGACTGCTTTTAAATGACTATAGAAAGGTTTGCATTCATCTAATAACAGTATGAGAAGCTGTGGAGGTCCATGAAACACACAGACCTCTCAATTTACTCATGTCCATAACGACATGGTGTAACTCTAGCTATGAAGATAGATACATGATAGCAATCTATCCATCCCTTTACACATCATGGTTTGTTCTTATCTGTCTTTCACAAAGCTATGGGCTGCAGGAAAAAGTCTTTCATATCCTTTGTAATCTGGATGCAGGAAAATATAGGTGTACCTACAGTAAAGAAGGTAGTTGGCTGACATTTAATCTTCATGAGACTGACACGATGACGAGAGCTAACCTTTGCAGTATTTTTTGAGTTTGATATTCTGTGCGCTTTATGATGTCCTCACCGGCGTCCGTCACTGAGTTAACGATAACTGCTTCAGAGGCGAGAAAAGAGGAGATGGAGAAAAAGGCCTCAGGATTGTCAGCCCTCTTACGGATGATCTGTCAATAGTTACTGCTCCCTCATCCTTTACAACGTGAGGAAGGGTTTGTCTTGGGCATTGCAAATGCTCTTGCATTTGACAGAAGCAGTTAAAAGAAGTCTGCAAAGAGCTTTTGCAACTAAATTGCTATAATTCCTCCTCTTAAAAGCAAGATCATTGTCTGGGTTTTAAGATCCCAACATGATTTGTCCCGAAATTCCAATTCATCCAGCAATTTGCTGGTTGCTTCATGTAAAACATTTTCCATCATTTTTACATACCAGAAAAAAGCCAGTGTCTATAATTAAAACATAGCTATAGAAGACTGTAGTTTTAAACGGTTCCAGTGAAATTCAGTCTACTGTGACCTCCACTTCCAGCTGCACACAGTTATACAAAATATTCTCAGAGCCATAAAGAAATCTGCAACATAGAATTGAAGATGAATACACAGTGGGTAGTAGTATTATGAAATAAACAATGACCCCATGTGTATACCAGCATCCGCATTGCTCATTTCCACTCCATCCATCCAAAGTGCATCCTACCTAATCAACCAATGCAGACTATGGGAAGTAAAAATGCAAGCAAACAATAAAAAAACAACCCAATAAAATCAGATTTAGAAAACAGTTGTGCCACACTAAATGGCTGAAATCAGGTGGTTCTCCCTTCCCTTAGGCACCACCACCTCCTGCTGAGTCTCCCCTACCAAGTTGCTCAAAAAGTCAATTGCTCTACATACCAATGGCTTTGCCAGAATAAAGCCATCTAGACCAGAGAATAAACAAGAAGGGGTAACCCTTTCTACTCACTGACCCATCCCGGGTGGAGTAACTACCAGGTCCTCCTAGTTGAAAAATCAGGTTGGGCAACCAAGCCTGCCCATTTATGTTTGCATGACAAGAGATCTTTATTTTAGTTTAGTTGCCTATTAAGACATCAGAGATGCCTACACACACCTGTGGGCTGAGGAGAGGATTGAAAAAAAACAAAATACTTTGCCAAACTGGGTTTTGAGGTAGGTTTCTTTCCCACCGCAGATGAAAGCATGATTATTGCATGGAGATCACAACACATTAGTGACCACCACTGAACCAATTGTGCCTTTCTCCTCCGGTTCTGCACAGTTCTGTGTCATTGTTATTTCCTGGATTTTATCTTGCACTATAACATTTTCATGAATCTGTCCAGAAAGCATAGATACTACAGCTATGCCTCTGTGGATGGCTATATGATGTCTCTAGGCTAAGACACTGGAAAACTGAATGATATTGTTGTTGTTTTAACGACACCCTCAAGTTGATCCCCGCTCAGATGAGTCTGGGGGACATATCCAAAGATTCCCTTGTTGTCCCTATCCACTCTGTCCCTGTACATTTATACTTGTGGCCTCCTAAAGAATCCATCCATCAGCAGTGGCCTTCTCCAACTTCTACCTCTCTCCTAGAATATGTTTTTTTTTCCCAATGAATCAATGCTTTCCCCAGATTGGCCAAAGCGGATCTGTGTAAGGACCCACTTTGTTTTCTTCTTTTTTTTTTTTTTTTGGCGTCCACAACCTAGCACTGTCTCCCCAGCACCATATCTCAAATGAATTGGTTTTCTCCTATCTGCTTTCCTACTGTCACACTCTTGCAATCCAGACATGGTAATAGAGAATACAATGCTTGTACATTCTCAACTCTTCTGCCAGTTGTATATCTTGTTTTATACATACTTTGTATTCTTTGATATATTGTATATCTTTGAATAGAGTAGACTCTTACATTCATGGCTGCTGGGGTTTCCGTTGGTTTCTACGCTTTTGTTTCGAATGCCATGTAGATTTTGATTTAAGATTGCATGGAAGAAGATTGTACTAATCACCAGTAATAACCCATGTGGTGGTAGGCAGTTGCAAGTTCTCACATCTTTCCCCATGGTTGAACAATTTATCTAGTAACAGTCATTTCACCTCCTGTGAACAGAATGAGTGCTCGGAAATGTGTTAAAAAAATTAATACAATCAATAACAGTAAAAAATGAATCTAGGTTACTGAGTCCAGAAGATTACCCAGAAATGTTAGAGGCACCTCAAGTAAACTAAGAACCAGTGCCGCGCTATTTTAAAAAGTCTGTCCTTATTGGCCTCCAGTATTATAACTGATGGTGTAGTAATCCTGATGTTGAGAAATAAATTGGTCTGCTGGAATGTTTTCGTTGTAATTTTGGCATATGCTTCGGTGGTTTGCCATAGGCAGGAAAGCTTTCTTAACTTTAAAACTTGCCAAATCTCACAAGGTTTATTTTGGAAACACTCATCAGCTATAATCTTCTAAGAATCCCTGTTAATTTAGAAAAGGAATAGAAGTCTTTATAATAGTTATGTATTTATTTCTCCTGAAAATAAAAGCTTAAAAGCATTACTCGAGATCAAGTTTATGTTATATGTAATCTGTTCCTTAACGTTCTCCTTTGATTTTCTTTCTCACAGATGATGACTTTTTTTCACGAACTCCCAAGAAAGCTTCCCTTCGGATCTTCCAGACCCGCTGCCACACTTCCTCATAGAGCCTGAGAAGCCTACAGGGGAAGAACAAGCCTGTGAATCTTTATTGTAAAGCTAGTCCTGCTACACAGATCGAACTTCAAATGCAACGGTGAATGGGGTTTCACCAAAGGATAATGGGGTATATGAAAGAGTTGAGGAAACCTCTGGTTAAGCTGTTGTATTGTTTGACGGAATGTACTAATTAGCTATGGTGGGTAGACGGTTTTAAAAGATCTCTGCATTAGGAGTTTCTGTGACTCAAGCTGCAAGGGAGAGAAAACTGTAACGTTTAGGTGAAGAGAGGAAGGCAAAATCATCATCATCATCATCATCATCATCAGCATCATCATCATCATCATCATAAATCATCAGCATCAATACAAGTTGTTATATTTTCCTCCCGCCTCTCCCAGGTGATCGAGGTGGGATTACAACCCAATAGAAATGTAAAATAAAGTACAAATAAATAAAATATATAACAATTACATTAAATAATACAGGTGAAGCAATAAAGTTTCTTTTTCAGAGCTTTTATTTGGCCTAAAAAAAAAATCCAGGTTATCACATGGCTTTAACATGCATCTAGATCATAATGCAACTCGAGCTAAACCTAATTTTAGACCATTCATTATCTCTTGATAAAGCTCAGAGTCTCGCTTCATAAGTTGTTTACTAAGGTACGAAATTAGAATAGCTGATGAAAGAATGCAAACAAAAAAGTGAGACCTACACATAATATCTTCTGTATATACAAATAAAGTAATGCTGGTTTGAACCAGGTTTACATTTTGTGGATATGTAATACACAATAATACATGTTGTATGTGAATTTCTGATTACAAGTAATATGTAGACTGTAGCAATTGTATGGGTTGTTTTTTCATTACCACACGTTGATGCCATAGGTGAAGGGAAAAGCAGACTGAAATCAAAGATGGGGTTTACCAAATATCCCATGAGCCATAAACATGTTTGTGCCAATAATGGTGATTCTTTTGGTTTTGAAAGATAGTAATCAATACATGAGTCACATATAAGATAGAGAGTGGATCCTTGGCAGTCTTCAGCAATGAAAAATAACGCACTACCAAGCAAGGTGAAAAAAAATGTTCTTTCATATGGGAATGGCACCATCATCTAACTAATTACTCAGAAAAAATATGATCAAGTCTTGGAAGTCTCATAGAATTGGTTTATTTCTATTCAGCTTATTTATTTGAAGTTGTTCACAAACATACACTTTTATTAGAATAAAAAGGGGATGTGCAAAATTTTTGGATTAAGAAAATGGTGAATGGATTAGTCGGGCCACTTCTAAGTCAGTTTGATGGGAAATAATTAACATTAAATTGCATAATACAGTGCACCCTTGCGTTACGCGGGATCTGTTCGGGACTCCCCCGTGTAAACCAATTCACGCCTATGCTCACGCCCCATTTAATGAAGGGGCTCATGCAACGTGGGGGCAGGGCAGCATCACCCCCACGGGAGCACACCCCATTATCTCTATTGGATGCGCCACTGGAGCACACCCCATTACTCCAGATGGGATGTGCCACCCCAATTCCTCCTGCGTGGCTTTCAGTATACTGCTGAAGGGCCAAGTAAAGTGTGCCCCAGGTATGAATGGGGCGCACTGTAACTTTTCGATAAATCAGCAGAAGTAACTAAGGAAAAAATACAATTATAACAAAAATGGTCAAAGATAAGTGCTTAGTTCATGTAGATGCAAATGCAATAACAACAAAATAAACAGAGAGCCCCAAACCATGTTTGGCATGTAACTAAATTCCCTCATTTAAAGCATAATGTTCATAGTTAGAGAACGTGGCACAAATACAGGTAGTATTTCACGAACACTTTTTCTTTAGCAACGACCATTTCTATCCAACCTCATAGCGGAAGAGTGGGAATAAAACTTCAGTTTGGCCCTCCATATTGTGGGAGATAGGGGTGCAGAACCCCATAAAAGTGGGAAATACAAATATGGCAACGCCTCCCAAAAGATGCAGCAGCTGCAGCCACCAGGTTGCCAAGGGCCTAACCTCCTGGCCCCATCTCCCCTCCGCGCTGTCATGCACCCGCACCATATTTACCTCTCTTGGCCACCTGTGCCATGAGTACCGTTGCCAAATTATCTAAATGTCTCCACGTCCTGCTACTGTGAATTTGAAGTTAATCAACCTTTTCCCCTGATACTCCGTTGCCCCTCCATACCTCTCTCAGCCAGGCTAGAACTGCACACCTCTCTTATGTGGCTAATCTGGCAGAGGCAAGGAGAGAGAAAGTAGTGCTAGTTGCGCCAAGAGAGGAATGAGCATGAGGTAGTCATCAAGATTGAGAGTGGAGGGGAAATGAAGGGAATAGTCTAAGCTGGCGAGAGGTGGTAGTGCTTGTGGCCAAGGAGGGAGGTACAAGGAGGTGTTATTGGCCACATGGTTTAGTTAAGCAGCAGCGACAAACTTGCAAGTAATCAAAATTCAATATAAAACCCGCAAAATTGAAAGACAGTGTTCACAAATTCGTGGCCTTAAAAAATATATAATTGGAAAACAAGGTTATTGAGTTTCCAGCCTCCCCTCCAAAGCTGGCGCAGTGTTAATCATGTAATGCAGCCATTCAAATCAAACCACAAGGTTGCGAGTTTCAAGACCAGCAAAAGGCCCAAGCTCGACCAAGCTTTCATCCTTCGAGGGTCGCTAAAATGAGTAACACAACCGGGTGGGGGCAAATTAGCTTACTTGCTAATTAGCTTAATCTTGCTGTTCACCAGCTATGAGGCTTTGGAATAGCGTAATAAAATAAATAAACAAATGATTATTATTAATTATAAAATATAATATAAATGAAAGACTTTTTTGCGGAAGAAACTGTCCAGTCTTTCAGACCATCGGCAAGTTGTCTACATGTTTCTTGATAACCAACCTAGGCATGCTGTATATCTTCCCCATCATGTGTTCTATTCGAATAGCTTTGCATTTGCTTATGGGAGAAGTCACCAAGGAAGACTAAACACAGATTGGGAGGAAAAAGGCCACAACTTTATTAAACCAAAACAAAACAGGGGTAAGGGTTGGCCGGATCCGGTATCAATCAAACTCCTGGTGGTTTGATAACCAAATTGTTTGGTCATTGGCCAGCTTTCGGATGAATATATAGGGTCATGTAAACGACCTATCGAAGGCATGTAAAACCGGGATGATTTGCATGTTTTCTCTGTTAAGCCCTAGTCAACTGGGAGATGCTGAAGCAATGTGGGGCCCCCACATTTGGCCAGAAAACCACATGCCCTCATGGCTCCCGGTCCCTGAAGGAACATCCCTATCCAGTGCGACAACAGCCCGGGAAAACCACACCCCACCCCCCAGATCCAGGAACCTATGCTAAAACCTACCCCCCCAGAAAGTTGTGACAAGCACCCATCCAGGGAAGGGAGGGTTGGGAGATGAGTGAGAAGGCACACAAGAATACGGGCCACATGGCCTTTAACAGCCAAGCTCCAGAGGAGGCTGGGAAAGATGGAAGCACTTCCCTCTTTGGCCTCCCAGGCAAGTAATCTGCCCCGCCTGGGGAACTGAGGCAGCCAATCAAAGGGCACTTCCTCTCCCTGTGGCACACCGGAGATGTGTATCTCCCCAGTGCCAAGGGCAGAAGGCCACTTCTTCCTCCTCTCAAGGCCATGATAAGGTCACCACCCGTCCAGCATGCAAGGCTGCTGGGGAGCACAAGGCAAAGCCAAAAAAGGAACGCAAAACATGATGGCTTTTCCCCACAAAAGCAGCCAAGCTGCCTGGTAAGTCGGCTGGCCTTATTTTGTGAGAAAAATAATAAATGTGGGCAAGAAATTAAAGTATTGTCATAAGTCCAATAACGTGCTAACAGGCCTATACAGTAGTCCCGAGGAATATCAAAGGTACTTCCCAGTCAATATGGGTTATTGACATGTTCAACGCCAATCCAACTAGTGTAGTTTTGTTTTGTGTTATTCCTCCTTCACAATTCATCACCCTCTGAATAGATCACCTGATTCGCACTTCTTGTGTAAACATATTGCCCTTTAACAATCTTACTCATTTCCCCCATGTAAATATATAGCTAAGTAGAAAAGCATTGTGCAATTATGTCTTTTTGTCCTGCATTGCATATGAAAGTCAGACAATAAAATCAAGAATTATGTAGCATGTAAGGGTGCCCTGTGGATGTTGTTTTATTTTATTTCTCCTCAATTTTTTTTTGTTGGATGCTTAAATTCCTTAATAAACAGGCTTGTAACACCTGACATTAGCTGTTAACCAGAGAAGGAGATTGAGTTCCCATTTCTCCTTCTGTTGGCTATAGCGGCAACCAGTGTTTCAAATAACAGGAAGCAAAGCCCATCTTAAGTTTGGTTTCGGAAATGGGGCCATCTTAGAAGCAGATTTTTCTTCTAAGCCCCCAGATGAAGCGTACAGCAAACAAGACAAGCTAGTAGCAAAATACATGTGTGGAGTGGAAAGTCCTGATCATGCATTCTGCCCTAAAGCAGTTTAGTAAAGAGATTAGGGAGACGAAGGACCAGGGACATGAAATAAGGCGTAATGTGGAACATACTTTGGCATAGCAACTTAGCTGGGATTTGTAAATGTAAAGAGTAAGAGGAGAAAGGGAAGAGAAAGCAGGGGGGGGGGGGGTGTAGGGGGGGGGGGGAGGGCTCTGAAAGATTACGATTTTCCTTAACTCGGAAATGCTGGAAGTGCCAAGCAAGATGAAAATTTGCATTCAGGAAGTACATCTTTTTCTAACGTTTTTTCCCTTTTCTTGGTGAGAACACATTTCCTCATTGAATAAATAGAGCAACGGAGTGTAATATCGGCCTCAGCTTTAAGTGACGATGCAAAGAAATGGAGGTTAGTCATTTCAATTCCATTGAGAGTAATGGAAATATAGTCCTCGGAGGCACAATTATTTGAACAGGAAGAGTCTAGCCTACTTGCTGATTGAGCACAGAACATTATTAATCAGTATAAATTTTGTGGCAGCACAAATTTAAAACAGATAGGCAGAGTAATGTCTGGATTTATGAATGCAAAGTTTGCAAAACTAGGACATTTTCACACTACACATTCGTAACATATTTCCCACAATCTGACAGGGCTGCATCCTCGGAATCCCTGGGATTTTGCCAGTTTAGTGAGCATTAGAACCGAGAATGCTAAATATCCCTCCCTAAATTGCAATCCTAGTATTCCACAATATGTTTCATGACAGTTAACATGGATCATAGATCTATAC
The DNA here is from genome assembly GCF_019175285.1 of Sceloporus undulatus. Classification (NCBI taxonomy): domain Eukaryota; kingdom Metazoa; phylum Chordata; class Lepidosauria; order Squamata; family Phrynosomatidae; genus Sceloporus; species Sceloporus undulatus. The sequence goes on along the minus strand of NC_056526.1, from coordinate 172,955,397 downwards.
TTGTAATCGAAGGGCCCTTTAGCAATCTTAGATTACATTCCATAGGGATAACCTGAGGAATACAAACCTAGAGATGTGAGGCTACCTGGTATCCACAAATCTCGATCCTTCAAAGCAGGGGTCCCCTGGAGGGAAAAATGTCTTGGCTAGCTAGCAAAACTAGAAGGCGCGTGTGTTTTCCTAGATAATCTTTCAAGATATGATTCGGGGTTGTTATTGTTAACATGTTGTAAAGTGTCATGGTTCTTGTAAGCACTGATAGAGATAGATATTGAAATATAGATTGTTGTTCCAGAGCACAATCTAATACACATTAGTGCAAAGAAAGTAGATGACTGAGAAAAGCTGGTTCACATTAGCTTTCAGTTTTGGTGACTTTATTATGCTTGCCCGTTGTAAACTTGAAGGAAGGTTCATCAACTTCTCCAGTGACTATACTTTGTCAAGGCATTCATCTACTGGAAGGAGAACTTAAATGGTGGTACCTCCATGCTTCAGAAGTGTGGCATTTACATCACCACCATCTAACAATATGGTGTGTGAACTGTCCAGGTGGGCCCGCGTAACGGATCAAGAGCCAATGTAATAGTGAGTAACCTTGATTGTCATAACTATAACACCCATATTGTCAGCCTTTATTTACAGAAATGATAGTTCTACCAAAAGCTAAACATCACTTTGATGGTCCAGCAATTCCATGGAATATTGCAAATATTGAAAGCCATGCTTTCCAAAATATATACCTGCATTCTCTCCCTAGGGCTGGAGTGTCATTTGTGGACAATAAATGTAATGGACAAATAAACCCTCCCCCACAACTTACTGATAATAATTGGAACTATTTTCTTTGAAGAGGTAGTGAGACAAACCAGATGACCGGACCAACCTGACAAGTTTTAAAAACCATCCTGCCGGAATTTACAAATTAATCTGAAGAACAGTAAACGTGTCTGAAATATAACTGTGACCAGAGACTCTTTATTATGAGATGATCAGATAAATACATCAGCATTATGTGCTGTAAATCAGCAAGTATAAATACATCTCTGTCAGAAACAGTTGTAAACAGCTTGGTTGTCAGCACATTAAAATACATGTGCTACATATAGGATGGAGAACCTTAGTGGGGAGTTTACGGCATGAAGTAATAATGACAACCTGCTAAACAAAGATATTCAAAACACTTGGTGCAGAATATGAAGGTAGTCTGCACTGGACCAAGGGGCTTCTAACCACTTTGAAGATGGGTTGTTTAGATGATACACAACCAGGAAAAACGAGTGGAAAGTGAATGAAGCCTCGTTAAAATACTGGAGGCAAAAAGAAGCGGGGATAATCCCGACTCAAGGCAGAAAATAATATTAAATTGCACTGGCATATAAACAGCACAGCACAAGTACACACAAAAGACTAAGGCAAAGCAAAACCATGAGCACCAATAAAGCAATGGATGTAATTCAAACAACACAAACAGACAGGGGCAAATGGGTGAAGAGGCATGTATTGTGCTTTTTGCTGGTATCAACCAGGAACATGCCATGCACTGTACAGGTGGTGCATTGCTCAACAGATTCAACAGGACGACCAGAAGGAGCAAAGTGAAGGTTGCAGGCAGTGTGGTTTGTGCGGTGAATGCACAAAATGGGGGGGCATGTGTGGGGAAATGACAATAATAATAATGGCACAGCACAGCTTGATGCGCATGGTTTTGGACAATCCCATAGGTGTTTGTGGCCCGCGGTGGGAGTGGGGCGGTGCAGACAGGTAGGGTTTTTGAAGTACTTGCAAAAACCCGGAGTGACTGCTTTTTTCTGTGTGTCGGCTCTGGCCCCATGGCTTCCATTTGTCTTAATAGTGGCATTTCAGACCAGTAATGAATCATTCCGCAATAACATCATGGATTAAAATATGGAATGCCAGCTTTGATTTGATATAAAATATAGGCATTTTCCTCTCCTTCATCATGTTTGATGATTTAAAATGCTGTCATTTGTAGTATCGCTCAGGTTCTTTTCTTGGTTCCTTCACATCCTCTTTGCTGGCTATTGTAAATGGAGTTTATCAGAGAAACATACGAAAGCAGCATTATACTGGGTCGGCCTAGTGGCTGATCTGGCCAGAATGGTTCAACTCTGAAATGGCAGGATCTAGCCTGTTTTCGTTGGGTTGGCTTTCCTAGGCTACCTAGAGGCCCCTGGTATTCCTGATGTACTCGGCATTTCGAGTACCAGCCAACCCATTTGCTTAGCTATGAAATCAAGAAGGCATTAACATGTTCAGAGTGGTAAATGGTATCACAAAGTAATGATCCTAAGGCCAATTCACGGTTGTGTAAATTACAAATTGCAACCACTAAGGAAAAAAACAATTTTAAAACAGCGTATCAATTTACATAAAATTTACAACAAAGTTGCCTTCCCAATGAAAAACACCCAGAATCAGGTCGACTTTAAAAACCTCCAACTTGAAACCCAGAGATTTTATTCTTAATTCCCATGCTCCACTACGCTTTCAAAAAGGAGTGATAGTTACACAAATATCCCTGTAGTAACAAGGTCCAATAGAAGAATACTCTAAACAACATAAACATTTTTTGTCAGGATACTTCCCGGGCGGTATGTAAAAGCAATAAACTAATGGTATGCGTCATACAATAGCTAGAAAGATTATAGAATGAGGATGATAATAATGAATAAATAATAGATTTATTTGTAGCCCACCCAATCACAGGATCCGGGAGGGTTTACAACAATAACAAATACATAGAAAATACAATAAAATTAAAAATTAATCCTTCCTGACCCCCCCCCCCCATCCCGTACACAAAAATTACAATGAAAAATCAGCATTAAAAACATAAAATACAAATAGGTTGAAAATAAGAAAAGAATTGGTGGACAGAGCGACGTGAATCACAGGTAACCGGGAGAGGAGCTAGGTTGGGAAGGGCGGCCCTGCTTACTGTCAGTCCAATAAATATTTGTAAAATCCAAATGTTAAGAGGATCTTAAGGGGGAATGAGAGGGAGCTGGCTACGAAAAAATGGCTGTTTACAACCAGGGGAATTTAAAGGACTAAACAGGAATAAGAAGGAATACCAGCTATACACGGTTGACAGATAAAAGGGCAGGGCAAAAACCTCTAAATCACTACCATAACATTGGGATGGGAGAAAACCAATAGCGAATGCGGCATCCATGGGAGGTTTCCTGAATAGGAATGTTGCCAGGACAGGTAAAGTTCAAGGGTAGAGCAAGCAAAATAGGCAAGGAGGTTTGTTGAAAAATCATAAATCAGGAAGCAAGGCATAACCAACAGAATGCTAACGCTAGAGGAAATAGGTCAAGTTGAGAAGAATGCAAGAATATCATTTAAACAATTAGAGAGAGGTTGAGTTCTGGAGAAGAAAGGAAAGAAAAGAAATCGTAAATCTTCCTTGTTGTGCTGTGTGCCCTTAAGGAGAATGTTAAGGGACCAAAATCCGGGGGGTTCTGAATGTCAGAATTTGTTTCGAAGGGGTTTGTCCCATGCCTTCCTCTGAGTCCCTGAGAGAAGTGTGGAGCTTTCCCCAAGGCATCCATGGTTTCCATGGCTCAGCAAGAGAGTAGTGTCCTCAGTGTCCTAATCCAAGTACCGCATCCACATGGGCCTCACTTACCCGATTAAGGTGTCCCATCTGTCCCTAAAATTACAAACTGTGGGGGGTGATGTAGCCTGGCTGAGGGACCTGCAGTGAGGGTCGTCCCTAATAAGGTGGCATGGGATTTTTGCGTTAGCTGACGCACTCACTGCAACAGAACGATACAATGTAGCAAATCATGGAGAGCAGAATCTAGGAGAAAAGGCAGCCTCGGGATACACAACAGGGAGCATACAGGAGAAAGATAGCAATTTACAAACCAGATCGTACTTTAGGAATTGGGATTAACAAACAGAAAGAAGTATAAAAAGAAGTGTCAATTTAAACTTGTTATCTTCACTCTCCACCATTGCTCCCCACGCTCATTATCCAGGACAATTCAGAAGTAGGCTACTCTGGCCCAAAATAAGTGTTCCTGAACAAGGTGGACAACAATTCCTCTACCTTTCTTTCTGTCCAAGTCCGTAGACCAATGGGTGCTCAAATATGTACCTACGTCCTAAAGAAAAGAGAGGAAAAAATGGACCACCTGCAAACTGCTCCACCCCCAGGGCTAACTGCAAGTAGGATACAGCAAGGCTTGAGTAAAGGACCTGTCATAATGATTAATTAGGAACAAATCCGAATTATCCCATTCAGGGGTTTCCACGAGACCGCCGATCACTGCACCGCAGTAAACAGAGCAAAAAGCCTTCCTGCTCACCTCCATTGACTGCAATAAATGCATCCGATATGTAACAACAGGATGCTGATGCGTTCTAAATGTAATAATTTTAGACCAACACCAACAAAGTCAATGAGATGTCAAGGACAATGAAGAGATGTAGGCAATAATAGTTTATTGCACATGGCTGGGCCAACACTTTCCAAAGAATATTAACGTGAATAGTATTCTTGCACACTATTCTGTTGACACACACCTTATTCTCTTTCAGGATGAAAGGGTAAGTCATAGGTGGATTAAATACTTCGGGCTTCTGAGAGATGGGGATGGCTGCGATGTAAGCAGACAACTTACTACCCCCCAAGCCCCTGCCTGCCTACGAAAAGTCCAGTTCTTCAACAGTGACCCGGGAAAAAAAGCTGGGAGCGGGTGGGAGGAGGGAACATTTGCAAGTGGCTGTTTTCCTCCGAGCCCCTTTTTCCTTACACTTTAGTTTTATTTTAAGTCAGGATTGAAGGTACTCTGAAATACGATTCTGCTTGCAGCAGAAGGAAGGAGGAACAAGCAAGTTTCGATACTACCCCTGTTTCTGCTGTTGGGCACTGTGTGAACTAAGAAGAAGCAAAACAAAACAAAGCAACGCTCCCCATGACCTAGTTGTCACGTTGCTGGTTGTACTTATTCCCACAATGTATTCACACCAATCACGCGAGATGTGACAAGTATCAACACATGGATAAGGCATTTTCCATCTAAACAGTCATCTCAAAGGTGTGATAGCATAGGGTGTGTATTTTCCTTTAAAGAAAGAACACAATTAATGTTCCACAACACATTTAATTTGAAATCTCTTCACTTTTGGTTGCCCTAAGCAAGATGCAACCTATGTTTACGTCCAAATTTAATTATGGTGACAAAATGCCGCTGAACAGAGTGGAGGTGGTTTTATCACATTCTAATTTCCTCACTTCTGCTAAGGAACTAACAACCATTATGCTTCTCCTTGCTCATTGGGATCTTCTGGCCAGCTCGAACTACCACTCAAATAACGGCAGTTTGTAAGCACTAAGCTGGGACGTGGAGTACTTATACTACAAACGAAGGGCGAGCGGCATAGAGGGGAAAAGCATGCAAATGCACTGAACCAGGAATGCATGAGTATGTGACTGATTTTGGTGCAGTGTCGCACACCTTCAATCGCGTCCCGACCTTTTTCCCAAGCTACTTTTTCTTTCTCTATTCTCTCGCTTCTCTAGTCATTTGCCATAACTTTTTTCCCATAAAGAACAGCCAAGCCACTCTGGGCTTTGCTGTCAAGTGCCCACATAACACTAATGCCATGCCTTGTTGCCATATTTCTCTGGGTTGAACCTTCCCCTCCCCAGCGCCCTATTCCACTGTTCCAGCTCTTCAAAGCATGCTGAGGGAGCTCCAAAAATGGACAATGAAGGATCCCTAAATGCCAAAAACAGCCAGCAGCACAGACAGCCTGTCAACAGACTAGTGTACTCCTGAACCGGGGAGTCCTATCCCTGTTGGGGAATTATTTTAACTACCAGCCTAACAGAAAGGCTTGGCAGCCTAGGGCACGACATGCACAAGGCCAGGTAGTACAGAGAAAGGGTTACGGTATGCATCCAGGTAATTATGCATGCAAATTAAGTCCTAGCCTGCCTCTTACACCAAGAAGGGGATTTAGGGTGGGCAAAGCACAATTCATGAAAGAGCATTACCGTCATGTTCTGTCCCTCTGTTTGCCTGCTAGAGCAATAGAGTGGTTAAATAGCATAGGGCACTCTGCATGCTCCTAACCATGTTTTTATGTCCAATTCTAAGCTTTATCTTTTCTTAGCGGCAATTCATAGGCAATAATAGAATGGAAACAATACACAAAGGTACGGGTAACAATTGAAAAATATATGGGAATTTGAAGCTGAAAAACCTTAAAACAAATCCGGGCTAGTGATAATCTTGCAGTTTGAAATATTTGCTGCTGCTGCTGCTGCTGCTCTGCTGTGCCTTAAGTCATTCTGACTTATGGTGACCTTAAGGAAACCCATCATGGAATTTTCTTGAAAGTTTCTTCAGGAGGTTTGCTATTGCCATCCTCTGAGGCTGAGAGAGAGTAAACTTGCCCAAGGTCACCCAGTGGTCATGGAAGAGTGAGGATTCAAACCCAGAGTCATAGCCCAAGGCTCAAACCCACTACGCCTCACCAGCTTATACTGCACAAAAATTTTCAGGTGGTTGTTTTCTGCTGAAAACAGCATTTTCGTTCAAGAACAGCATTTTCAGAACAGAAAATAACATCTCTACACAGAAGTATAAACTGTATATACTCATGTATAAGTCTAGAAATTTTAGTCAAAAATTTGATCCCAAAAACCTGAGTCGACTTATCCAGGGTCAATGTAAGTACTATACTTTAACTCTTATTTTTAAAAAGGAACCATTCCCTGGTGAAAAGCAAGAGCATAATCCTGTCCTGGAAGCACTGACGCCCTCTATCTCTCTCCCCATCCCTCCGGCCTTTAGTAGAGCACCAACAGTTATGTCTGCTGGAATTTTATAAGTTTTTGGCATTGTTTTGCTTTGCTTCATCCTTTAGATCCTGCAATATGCCCCTAAGTTTTACCCTTGACTTACACGGGTGATATCAAACCCTATAATTTTGGCCCCCAAAACCTACCCTCAACTATACATGAGTCAACTTATAGTCGAGTAACAGTATTTCTGCATATAAAAAGCTGTTTCCTGCACAGCAGGATGTTGAAATTGGAAACTTATTCTGCATAAAACTCACACAAATGCGTTTTTTGCGCAAGATAACACCTTTTTCTGTGAGAAAGTAGCATTTTTTGCAATGCAGAAATCCTGTTTTCTGAAAATGACCACATGTGAATTTGCACAATTTAAGTACTGTTTAACACTCAAGACTCCTCAATCCCACTTCCCCCTCTCCTCTGCCTAGGATGCTGGTGAATCACACCTCCATACAGCCCTCTGCCTGAAATTTTCTCTTAGTTAGAATTGGGACACTTTCCAGTTCTAACTAAAATGTAAATTTGGAGTATCATTCTCATATACTTCACTTTAATTTCAAGTATAAACTTTAATTCTGCTTTGCTTTCTGAAAAGCTGCCTGTAGGGCACACTAGAGGTTCAATGCATTTCCCTGCAAACCCTACTGATAGAGTCAGCATCTTAATTGATCCAGTCTCTGTCTTTCCCACAAAAGTGCATAAAACTCTAGGAAACTCAAAAACCCTTGACAATTTTGTATGAGTGAAAACTGCAAGCAAATGGAATAAAATATTAACTAGTGTGTGATTGAAAAGATAAGCAGAAACATCTGGGCTTAGTTTAAAGCATCTGCATTGAAAAGAAAATAGTTATAGTAATTGGCACAAAGAAAATGTTGTGCTGGCATGCATAGTCCTACATTTACTGTGCATAAAACATGATAGATCACATGTTTGGGGAAATAAGCTTTTTTTTTAAAAAAAAAACTAAGGCCCGGTACACACGGGCTTAAAAGTAGCGCAGAGCGCACTAGGGTTAAGAGGGGCCGCACCGCCGACTCCCCTAGGCCGCTCTCACAAATGAGCCACCATTCCACACGAGCCGCTCATATACGTGACGAGCACGCCTCCAAACAAGGGGCGTGGTTATGACGTATTGGGGTCACGGCAGGGCGCCTAGGGCGCCCTTTCCGCACCCAAAGGAGCTCAGTTTCGGAGCTCCTTCCTGGTTTGGTCCCTGGGCGAGCCTTCAGACGAGCTGCGCCCAGCAGACCAAAGGAGCCAGCCGGGGGGTGTCCTTGGGGCTTCAAGCCCCAAGGACACCCCTTTCCAGGCTGGGAGGGGCCCTTTTGCCACTTCCCTGCAGCCCAGAAATCGGCGGATCGGGGCTTCAGCGGCTGCCGCTCTGGCCGCTGAGGCCCCGATCCGGGGGAAAGGTGTGCCTACAGGCCGCCCCAAAGGGGCGATCTGTAACGCGCCTAAGAAAATAGTGGTAAGATATATTTTGTAGTGTTCTTAGCTGTTTTGAATTACAGTAGCATAAGAAGTGAAGATACATGCTGCAATTTTTCTCTGTGTTTTCACATTGATAGGCATCTCTAAAACTATATACTCAGCATTTATAAATCCTTGAGGCTGTGTCTGCACAGGCCAAATACCATGTCTTCTCGTCTTCACAGTGAATAGTCCAAATGACACAGGACTCAATCCCTTGTTCTGATGTGAATTGTCTGGAAAACCTACAGCCAATTCAGCTCCAAATCCAAGGTATACCACGCATACAGTGGATTAAATAAACTCATCTTTTGGTCTGGAATCTTCCCAGAAGATCCGAGTCATTCAGAGCAATGCTAGATGGCTGTTTACAGTGCATCATGCTGTGTTGCCCACTGCTGGCCAGTCCATGCCACATGAGTCCACTCCTAAGGTCAGAACAAGGTGCCAAGCCATGGGATTGACTCGTTTTTGGCCTCAGAGGAATGGACCCACATAGCAGTGGTGCCAAGAGGTGGCACAATAGGGTGCACATGCAAAGAACTGCCTGACATCACTCCGGAGGGTCCAGGTATGAGGGAGACAACCAGGGCAGAACATTGGGGCCAGAATATCTAGGCCTGCAGTCACCACCAAGGTTGCAATATATATAGTGGGAATGGGAAAATGCAGGTTGGAGCCACATTAATTATCTCACCTCTCTTTTTGAGGCCTGGGTCCCCCATGCCCCCCTCCCAAGCCCTGAGCCCCAAAGAGGCCTCACCGAATTGTTGCTAGTCTAAAAGAAAAAAAATACCCCTGGCAACTGTCCCAAAGTTTTTACTTTGCACATCTCTACAAACCCCATTTTACAACTGAAAAATGCCTGAATAATTCCAGTGTTTAACTGGAATTACCTTCTATCGTTTTTATTTTAGCAGCTTACGGAGAATGGGGGGAAGGCAAAATTCAGCCCCAGAACTGTCGCAGTTGCCTTCCACCTTTATATAGCATGTACACTTGCCTGAGAGTAAACTCCATTGAATCTACTTGGGCTTGCTTCTTTATAGATAAGTTTCAGGATCATATGGTAGAATGTTTCGAGTGGTTTCTTATATATTATTAGTCATCTTTTAAAATGGGCCAGTATCATTAAACTTATATTGTAGCTGGAAGGGCTGAGGCAGGAAAAAAGGCTTGTCTGAAGCCACTTAATGGATTCATGACTTGAGATGAACCAAGGATTTCCTGATCATGCCTTGACTCGAGTACCACCTCAGCAAATGTAGAAAACCAAGCACGCTGGCTTCATCACATAATTTCACTTAGTTAAAAGAAGAACTTGCAAAGTTACTTCAAAAATATGCCAATCCCCATATTTGTTATAGCTTTGAAAAGGAATGTATTGCTTTTACTAAGTTAGGGTTTAAAACGATTTCATTGCATTTTTGGGTGTGTGTGTTTTTTTTGTGTTTTTTTTTTGGTTTTTTTTTTTGGGGGGTTTTTCATTATTTTTCAATACTTAAAAAAAAATCCCAACAATCTTAGGACGGAAAAAAAGGCAAAATCTTGGGGAAAAAAGATGTGTCAAAAATGTCTAAATTTATTTCAAATCTAACAACTTATAAAGTAAAACAGTAGCTACTTTTGAAATGTAACATCATGACACCACATTACTTAGAAGCAATTAAGCTCATTCAGGTAACCAGTTATTTCTAACCTTTTAAATCCAAGCTTGGTTAAAAAAAAGTGTGTAAGGTTTTTATGTTTCAGGTTAATCCCCCCCAAAGGAACATCTTCAAACCTGGCTGATAAGTATAGAAAATGTATGGCATTAGAGGCAGATGCCTTTGTACAATAATCAGCTCCCAGTTTAGATGCGGACAGCATTTCCTTTTCCCTTAGCAAATTTTGCATTTTTACATCTGGAGCCTATTTGCTTTCAACCTATTTATTAATTTTTGAATAGCAAACACTGCAGAATATGTGCTTTGAAGTATTTGAACAGAAAGTCTTTAGGCTGTCTGAGGCCCGTGTTCTAGAAGGCTCTAAATGTGTTTCTTTCCAAAAATAGGAATAGCCTTTTTAATATCCAAAACATGTTATTTCTTTAAAGTAATAGGCTTATATATTCTCTCACTCACTCCTTAAATTATACTCATAAGGCCATGCTGAGTAGCATCATTAAAAGTAGCCTGAGTAAGCCTAATCCAGGTATTCCAACAGGGCATCATGATGCTACAGTGCATACAGAGCTATGATGAACACTCAGAGTGCTCTTGGTTCCTCTCCACTTAAAACCAGATTCCACACTGAACAGGTAGCAATGCTGATGCATAGAATCCTAAGGACTTAAACATCTTGAAAACTATGTTTCTCTATTGTGTTCACAGAATCAGCAAGCAAAGAGGGGGAAGGGAAGACATCTAGATATAGATTTTGTGTACATCTCTAAGTGTACTCAGTACACTTTCAGCATGCTCCTGAGAAGCAGTCATCTGAACAAGGTCACTGTATAAAAAAACAGTCCTTCCTCACTTTATAACAATCTTTTAAAGAAGACAAAGGGGGGGGGAGATAAAAAAAGAAATAAAAGCAGATTAACAATGCAGTAGTCACTCCAAATGTCATGCTAGCTTATATATTCACATTAAAAAACTGAATTATTTAAAGATTTGCGAAGTCAGGGTGAGAATTAAGGAGGAAAGGAGAGAGGGTTGCAAAAACAGGGTGCAGGAAAAGTGGCAGTAAGAATTAGCCAGATAAAAGACCACCATTAAAAAGCAAAGCATACAGAGCAGACTAAACTGGTGTTTTGTTTTTTTTAATGATGGGGTAGGCATCATTATAGAGAGTGCATGGCAAATGGTCAGATATTGAACTAGGACACTGGGAAACCAGGGATGAAACCCCAGCCAGCCATGGAAACCACAGGTGATCTTGGGCAGTCACACTCTCTCAGCCCACAGAGTAAGGCAAAAGGCAAACCCGCTCTGAGCAAATTCTGCCAAGAAAATGCCCTGATAGGTGTTAATGACTTGAAGAAAACAGCAACAAAAAAAATATAATTTTATACACAGAAAGTAAAGAAAAATGCATGGGGAGGTCACTTTTTTGTACAGACTGCTAAACCATCAACCTGCAATTAATTAATGAAATTAATTCAATATTGTAGTATACAAAAGAGTGGGCTGTAGCTTATGAGGTTATGCCAAATAAAGCTTCAGAATGCCACAATACTCTGTAATTTTTTCTGGGGTAGTTGTTGTTTTCTCTTTTTTGCGCAACACACTAAATGAGGAAATGCAAAATTCAAGTTTTTTTTACTAATTGTTTCTGTATTTTCCACTATCAGTTTCCCCTCCTCCCCCCAACTCTCTTGCTTCTCTGTATAATATATATGTATGCATACACACACACACACACAGAGAGAGAGAGACGCATATACATACATACACACACACACACACACATGGAGTGAGTGTGTGGGCATGTGTATTTATAGTTAGGTTTATCAAAACTTTATGTCTGTATTATTACTTACATTTTTATCCCACATTTTCTCTGGAGCAACAGGCACAGCTTCTTCTTCTGCACTCAATAGTCACTACAACCGTAAGATAGATGAAAGAGACTGACCAAGTTACTAGGAATGACCCAGTTCTGAAGGTTCACCATCGCTAACAAGTCAAATACTCATATGCCAGTCAGGTGGTGGGGTGGTGGGGTGGTGATGATGATGATGATGAGATGTGATATTGAAATTTGAGACAGATGAATAATCATCACTGCTGTTGTTCCGTTTTTATTTGACGGGTGAGGGTATGTGGATTTGCTTCAAAAGAATGCTCAGAAACTCACGAGGATGCTCATACGTCACACATGTTTAGAGTGTAAGTATCCATAGTAATAATTTCTGAGTAAAGACTTTCCATCTACCAAAAACAAATACTGACTCCTGTATCTGGGCTTAGAATCATAGAATTGGAAGGGGCCCCTGGTCATTCAGTCCAATCCCCTTCTCAATGCAGGATCGCAGTAAAGCAGGTAGCTGTGCAGCTCACACTGTGTGATTCAGTGAAGAGTTGCCAACTTTCCCACTACCCCACCATCCTGGTTTTTTGCTTCCTTAGTAAAGATTAGCGAACAGTCATACCTTGGAAAGCTTCATCTGCCATTCCCATAGATAAAGCTATTGTAAAAGGCACAAAAGTAAGGGAGGCTTTTATTTTCCCTAATAAATTCCTCTGTGGACAGCATGCCACCCCATTGTTCATGGAATATGGGGGAGAACAGAGGGAGAGAGTCACTTGACCTATTTAGATTAGATTAGGGAGCTACATTTAATATCTCATCCACTCGTGTTTTTTGACTGATGTAAAGAACTCTTAGAAACTAGAAAGGTCTTGTTACAGTGGAAGCCGTTGTTTTTTGTTTTGCAATCACATAAGATTGCACCTCCTGTGCAATTTTAAGACTTTTTTTTTAAGCCATTTATGCAAACTGCAAAAAACAAAAATCCCACAGATAGAACGAAGAAGAGTTACACAGGTGATTCTTCACAAATGTGACAGCAAGGATTCAACAACTGAGTAGGTCTGCAATAAAGTCCCTCTTGGTTGGCCTGGATATATTTCAGGAGGAGAAAACCTCTGGTGAGAGTATTATCTGGAAACTGTACATATATTTTCCTATATATTTCCTCATTTGCTCATTTGCCAGTTATTTATTTATTTATTTATTGTATTTCCTCTCCTCAAGGCTTGAGGTAGGATACATATGTTAAAATAAAAAACACATTTAAAAAGGTGTACTCTGTGGCAACGTGGTTGATGCTTGTCTCTTATGCTTAATGACATCAGCTGGGTGTGCTACCTGTGGCATCACAAGTCATCATTCCTAGGTCCCAGGTTTTGTGCCCTGAAAACTGAGACCCTGGATATTTCTGACCTGGCAAGTTTGCATGCACTCTTTTCATCACTGAAGAAAATCAAAGACAATCCTTTGACCATTACTAGTTACTAGGAAGGGTCTCTAATAGGGTGTCTCACTTTTTAACTTTTCTTCTGATTTTTTTTTAAAATACAATTGGCCCTCTGTATCCACCTCCTTTTGCTATTTTATGTACTGTAAGGGAGACCATTTACTACATTGTATATAATGGGACTGAGCATCCACACATTTGAATATCCTAAGAGGTCCTGGAACCAAATCCTAGCAGATACCAAGGACCCATTGTACTTTTAAACCTTTTATTCATTGCTGTTTTTTTAAAGCATCTTTTTAAAAGTGTTTTAATGGTTTTTTTTAACATCATGACTGATTTTATTTCGTTCTGTTTTAATCTGTATATGCGCTACTGTAGGTCCTTTCCTGGGAGAAGGTGGGACATTAAATAAATAAATGCTTGGAGTGGCTGCTGTTCCTCCCTCCCTCCATGTTTCTGGCTCCTGCCCTAAGCTCTCCCTCCTCTCCTCTATAGAAGGGGGGGGGAGAGGCCCAAAGCAGATAGGCCAAAAGCACTGGCTTCAGGATGCATTGGGGGAATGGTGTTTAGATGACTCATGTCCTGAATGTGACCAATGCCACACCATCACGGACGAATCGGGTCAAGAAGGAGCGGATGATCCACCCCCTTCCAGTGGCCTTGTTAGGATCATGGTGGCAGCCCAGATTGTGACCAGGTACATTTGGTCCCGGAGTCCCAGCAAACCCCAGAGCGAACAAGCCCCTCCATCCGGGCCATCTGTTTGGTCCTGGAGTCTCTGTATAGTAACCACCCTGCACTGAATCTTGGACTGATGGAGGTTTCAGAGACGGAGGAAGGAGGACAAAAACCTGTTACCTTCCCTGAAAGTCTGTGTACTTTGAATGTTTGAATGCAACAGTGGAAGAAACTTCTTTACATAGCGAAATGTGGGATCTCTTTCTTGGGTGCATCAAATGAGGCTAGGCATTAACCTGCTGGGGGTGCTATTTCCTCCATTCAGTGGTGGTGATGTGTGGGTAGATTCAATGGCCTCTGAGGCCCCTTCTAACTTGATGATTCTGACGGGATGGTGGAAGTAATTCCAGCAACCGTGGCTGACTGAGTGTGGGAAAGCATATATGCAGTGGTGAGGCACTCTCACCCAATGTTCTCAAGCGGACCCAATGACTCTGTGGGGTCTGGGAATGGTAATGTAGATACAGTAGTACATATTTGCTACCACTGTCAGATACAATTAAGGAAAGATTTCATTAAGGACTAGAGAAGTTCCCTAATGCAGTTGCTTTGATAAAACAGATCTGCTTAACTTTTGGGTAGATTTTGGAGTACCATCAAATCTTTTCCTGAATGCTTGCAAAGGGATGAAACAGGATGGTTGTGTTTGTTCTTTTTTACCAGGAATTTCTGGGCCCACCTGTTCCCTTTGTGCATTAGTCTGAAAGAGTCATGAATGTACACCTATCCTTGATTTGGCAAGGTCCTTAATCATACAAACAGCATTTATGTAAAGGCAGTTTTTATATCAACACAGATTTGAGCGTTACAAAAAACAGTAGAAGGAGCTAAGCCCAGGCAGAGACAAACAGGAACAAATACTCTCTGTACTAGGCATGTTTAGAAAATATCCAAAAGTGGTGCAAGAAACTCCAAAACAGTCTTAATGTTGGTTTTGGAATAATTAAGAATAAATCCTTGACTATTTTGTTTCACATGCAAAGATATAAAAATAGGGCAAGTTTTCTTCCCATTGAAGAAAAAATCAACATTCTCTACAGTATTTTACCTATATTCAAATATCACAAAGCATGCAGAGGAATTATACTGGGCTGATAAAACATATGGTTTTTTGTGGCAAACCTTGTTTCTCAGCCTGCAAATCGTTTAAACGTCTAATTAAATAGCAGGTTGGTAGTGCCTTTTACTTTCTGATTGCTTTAAGGTCATCAAAATGTTAATCAAAAGTAGAACTGGAAGAAATATTGGAACGCTTTCCCCCAAACTCCAAGAATTTGAGGAATAGTTTATAGAACTGAAGGAAGGCTTCATACATGATACCTCATGAGATTCACACAAGCTTCATAGAATGGAAGCACATCCAGGGAATACATGGAGGTGTTTGGATGTACATTAGCCTCCGCAGGATTGCAAGACTTTGCCCATTTTTGATTCCTATTTTTTTAAAAAAAAAATCTATAAATCAAAGCATTTGCTTTTCCCATTGGAAATCAGCAGACAGCAAGACAGCATCAGTAGCTCAAATTATATTTAAAAATTATTAGATATGAGTCTAGTGGGGGATTTTCTTAAGAAGCATGCATGTGCTCAAACAGACACACATACCACAACCCTGGATGTTCTTATAAGGTTTGGCAGCAGCATACTTAGATAAGAACTTTCCCATCCTTCCTGGAAACTAAGGTAGGGAACCTAGAACTTTAGTCTTTC